>NC_064646.1:521601220-521846220 GCF_023864345.2 Schistocerca serialis cubense
ATATTTACTACGATCCCATCACATTGCACACCAGCCTGCAGCCCCCCCCAGGGGGTCCACAACTCTTTTGTGGACACGTGCGTAGCGAGCACGGGACCCTGAGCTAATGTGGTCCTCCTTCCTTTCCGGGCTGCATACCTTCCCTTCTCTTTCCGCATCCCTCCCCGTCCCCCATCTTCGCCCCCCCCCCCTCACCTCTGGCTCTTTCCTTCCCTTTCTCCCCCTCTGGGAGTATGGTTTGTGCCTACGTCCGGAGACGGACGCTCGAAATTGTTCCAAATTCCTTGCATTTACACTTGCAAGTCCTCGTCCTTCCTCTGTCCTTCTCTTTTCCTTCCCTCTTCTCCTTGCCCTTTTCTCCGCTGCGGCGTTTGAGATCCCCTTTTCTTTCCTTTCCCTTTCCCTTTTTTCCTCCCTGTGCGTGTCTGAAGGCCGACCCACGCCCTTCCATGCGTAGCCGGTGACGGGGTAACGCGTAATTCCCCGCCCCGGGTAGACAGGTAGGACACATACGTACCCCCTGGTAACGGCCAGGCCCAGGGAGGGGTGATTACCCGAGCTGATACCTTCCGAAAGTGCCGATTGGTCCCTCCGTCCGTTTGTCGGGAGGTGTGACCTGAGGTGTGAACAATCACCTAAGGCGGGTGTGCCCTCGGTGAGGGCCCCCACAAGGGAGGAGCGCGCCATCGGAGACGCCGGTAATCATGGGGGATTCCACTATGTCTGCTCACAAACGTAAGTTCACTGAGTCTCAGCCACAGACGGTTCTTCCATCGTTGCCACAGTTCCTTGTTGTTTCTCGGTCTGACGAAGGTCACGACTTTTCCACGGTCAACCCTTTCATTATTCAGAAAGGTGTCGACGCAATTGCGGTTCCTGTAAAGTCTTGTTCCAGATTAGGGAATGGCAACCTGTTGTTAGAAACACACAGTGCCCTCCAGGCTCAAAAATTGCTGCGTACTTCTCTGCTCCACACCTTCCCTGTCCGGGTGGAACCGCACCGTACCTGAAATTCCTCGCGTGGAGTCGTTTATACACGCTCCCTCGATGGATTGTCTGACGAAGAAATTCAGCACTACCTGTCTGACCAGGGCGTCACTGCTGTTCATCGGGTTATGAAAAGGGTTGACTCGAACATCATTCCAATCCGCACTGTCTTCTTGACATTTGACAAAGGTCAACTCCCATCAAAAATCAAAGCAGGCTATGAGATCATTTCCGTTCGCCCTTATGTCCCAAACCCGACGCGTTGCTATCGATGTCAGCGGTTCAATCACACCAGCCAGTCCTGTTCCAATTCGGCCAAATGTTACATGTGGCAAGGATGCCCATGAGGGTGCTTGTCCACCTCCATCCCCTCGCTGCATCAACTGTATGGGTGACCACGCTGCTTCCTCTCGAGATTGCCCCGTTTTTAAGGACGAAAAGCTCATCCAGGAAAGCAGAGTGAAGGAAAAGGTGTCGACCTTTGCTGCTCGAAAGTTATTCGCCAGTCGACAGCCCACCATGCCTCAGAAAGGCAAATACAGCACTGTCCTTGCTTCTCCTCGGCCAACAAAGGAGGCGGCCACGCAGATTTGCGACCTCACCTTTAGTACCATGGTCGTCAGATCGGCCAGCGCAAAGATCGCCCATTCAACCTCACCACTTTCGCCTGCCCACTCTATGGCTCACCCTTCGTCGGGTTCTGCTAAATCTCGAGCCCAAGTCAGACGCAAAGTCTTCGAAAAAAGAGCATTCTCGTGAAGAGTTTTTACGTACCTCAACTTCACAACCATCGGTTCCTCCTTCATCTAAACATCATACTTCCAAGAAGGCTACGAAGAAACACAGTTCCTCTCCTTCTCCGCCAATGCGTGTCCCATCTACAGCACCACCTGGCGGAAATCGCCCTCGGCCGTCTTCTGTGTCGCCGAGGCGCACTGCTGGTGGCTGGTCAACTGGCCGATCGTTGGTGGCAGGAGCTGCTCCTGACCAACCTATGGATCAGGATCTTCTGCCTTCGACTGAATGCCATTCCATGCTGTCGGTCGCAAGCTCTGAGCAGTCGTTGAGTTGACAGCACCCTTGGTGACGTTCCTCCATTTTCTGTTCACCCTATGTCCATTATCCACTGGAATATCCGCGGCATTCGAGCCAATCGGGATGAATTGTCAATCCTCTTACGATCCTACTCGCCGGTCATCTTCTGTCTTCAGGAAACAAAGCTGCGTCCCCATGATCGCTTTGTTCTCCCTCATTTTCAGTCGGTCCGATATGACCTCCCCTCTGTTGAAGGCACTCCAGCCCATGGAGGACTCATGATTCTTCTCCATGATACTCTCCATTATCACCCAATCCCCTTACAGTTCCTTCCAAGCTGTCGCCATCCGTCTTTCCCTTTCTGGATACACGTTCTCTCTTTGTACGGTATACATTCCATCGTCCACACCAATGGCACGAGCTGATCTCCTTCATCTTCATCAGCTTCCACCCCCCTATTTGCTGGTTGGGGACCTCAATGCCCACCACCCGCTTTGGGGATCTCCACATCCTTGTCCACGTGGCTCACTATTGCTAGACGTCTTCCACCAAGCGGATTTAGTCTGCCTCAACACTGGGGTCCCCACATTTTTGTCTGCCTCCACGACAAATTTATGTCATTTGGACCTTGCGGTCGGTACTGTTCCGCTAGCTCGTGCGCTTCGAATGGTTCGCCCTTGATGATACACACTCGAGTGACCACGTTCCATTTGTTCTTAGACTGCAGCCTCAACTGCCATATATGCACTCGCGACGCTGGAAGTTTGCCCAAGCCGACTGGACACTTTTTTCGTCTCTAGCGACATTCGATGACCGTCGCTTTCCCAGCGTCGACGATGAGGTCCCACATGTTACCGACGTTATTCTCACAGCTGCGGAACGTTCAATACCACGCACCTCCGAATTGCCCCGGCGCCCCCCAGTTCCTTGGTGGAACGAGGCATGCCGTGACGCAATACGTGAGTGGCGATGTGCTCTTCGCATTTTCCGTCACCATCCAACTTTGACCAACTGTATCAGATATAAGCAGCTCCGTGCGCGATGCCGTCGCGTCATCCGCGATAGCAAGAAGGCAAGCTGGAAATTCTTTATTAGCTCATTTAACACCTTCACTCCCTCCTCGGAAGTTTGGAGTCGGCTTCGACGGTTCTCAGGCGCGCCTAGTTTCTCCCCGGTCTCTGGGCTCACTGTCGCGCATGATACCTTAGTGGACCCCGTCGCAATTTCTAACTCATTGGGTCAGCACTTTGCTGAGATTTCGAGCTCTTCAAATTATTCGCCAGCGTTTCTCCCGAAGAAACGAGCAGTGGAAGTGCGACATCTCGCTTTCTCCTCTCAAAATCACGAAAGCTACAATACTGTTTTCTCCATGCGGGAACTCCAACATGCCCTCTCTTCTTCTCGCTCCTTCACCCCAGGACCGGATGGTATCCATGTCCAAATGTTGCTGCATTTATCAACCCATAGCCTGCGTTACCTCCTTCGCCTTTATAATCGAATTTGGACCGACAGTACCTTTCCCAGGCGATGGCGGGAAGCTATTGTCGTTCCCGTTCCGAAACCTGGAAAGGACAAACATCTCCCCTCTAGCTATCGCCCCATTTTTCTCACGAGTAGTGTCTGTAAGGTTTTGGAGCGTATGGTGAATAACCGTTTAGCTTGGTGGCAGGAATCCCGCAGTCTTTTAACACCAGCCCAATGCGGATTCCGAAAGCATCGTTCTGCCGTTGACCATTTTGTTGCTCTCTCCACTTATATCATGAACAATTTTCTCCGGAAACGCCAAACGGTAGCAATATTTTTTGATCTGGAGAGAGCATACGATACCTGTTGGAGGACAGGCATCCTCCGCACACTGTTCTCTTGGGGCTTTCGAGGCCGGCTGCCCCTTTTTCTTCGCGAATTTATGGCAGAGCGCACATTTAGGGTGTGGGTGAACACTACTCTCTCCCGTACTTTCTCCCAAGAAAACGGGGTACCCCAGGGCTCCGTGCTGAGTGTTGTACTGTTTGCCATCGCCATTAATCCAATTATGGATTGTCTCCTTCCTGATGTCTCGGGCTCCCTCTTTGTGGACGATTTTGCGATCTACTACAGCTCTCAACGGACCAGCCTTCTTGAAAGACGTCTTCAAGGATGTCTCGATCGCCTCCACTCGTGGAGCATCGAAACCGGCTTCCGTTTCTCACCCAGTAAGACCGTTTGTGTTAATTTTTGGCGACGTAAGGAGTTTCTTCCGCCCTCCTTACATCTAGGTCCTGTCAACCTTCCGTTTTCTGACGTCGCTAAATTCTTGGGTCTTATGTTTGACTGAAAACTGTGCTGGTCCTCCCACGTTTCCTATCTTTCGGCTCGCTGTCTGCGTTCCCATAACACCCTCCGTGTCCTGAATGGTACCTCTTGGGGAGCGGACCGAGTGGTCCTTCTCCGCCTCTATCGCGCCTTATGCGCTCGAAATTGGATTATGGAAGCATAGTCTACTCCTCTGCTCGGCCGTCTATTCTTCAGCGTCTCGACTCTATCCACCACCGTGGATTACGTTTAGTGTCTGGAGCTTTTTACACCAGCCCTGTGGAAAGCCTTTACGCTGAGACTGCTGAACCTCCGCTGTCCAATCGGCGGGCAGTCCTTCTGAGTCGTTATGCTAGCCATCTGTCTTCCATGCCTGCTAATCCAGCCCATAACCTTTTTTTCGACGTCTCCTTTGATGTCTGGTATGCAGGCCGCTCCTCCTCCCTACTACCCCCGGGAGTCCGCTTCCGTCAACTGCTCCATTCTCTTTCCTTCCGCTTTCCTAAAACCTTCTTGACATCTTGGGGTACAGCACCGCCTTGGCTCCGTCCCCGGATCGACTTGCTCAGAGACCTATGTCAATTTCCCAAGGATGGTACCCCTACACTTGTATACCGTCGGGCATTTGCTGCTCTATGTGCACAAATGACGGAAGCCACATTTATTTACACCGATGGCTCGAAAATATCGTTAGGTGTAGGGAGTGCCTATATTGTTGGCGACACCCCAAATAACTTTCGGCTTCCCGACCAGTGTTCGGTTTATACTGCGGAGCTTTACGCTGTTCTCCAGGCTGTCCACTACATCCGCCGCCATCAGCGGATACAGTACGTAATCTGCTCAGATTCTCTCAGCTCTCTCCTAAGTCTCCAAGCTCTTTACCCTGTGCACCCTCTGGTCCACCGGATTCAGGACTGTCTGCGCTTGCTCCACCTGGGGGGCGTCTCAGTGGCGTTCCTCTGGCTCCCGGGACACGCTGGTATCTGTGGAAATGAGGCGGCCGATATAGCGGCCAAGGCTGCAGTCTCCCTTCCTCGGCCAGCTCTTCAGTCTCTTCCGTTTACCGATTTACGGAGCGGTTTATGTCGCCAAGTTACTCATTTATGGCATGCGCATTGGTCAACACTTCCCCACAATAAATTGCGGGAAGTGAAAGCCGTTCCTTGCGCTTGGACCTCTTCCTCCCGAACGCGTCGTCGGGAGGAGGTAATTTTAGCTCGACTCCGGATAGGGCACTGTCTTTTCAGTCATCGACATCTTTTAAGCGGTGATCCTCCCCCACTCTGTCCCCACTGCTCTCAGCTGTGGACGGTCAGACACCTTTTAATTGAATGCCCCTATTTTAATCCGTTACGCTCCCGTCTACAGCTATCGCCTGATCTATCGTCGATTTTAGCAGATGACACGCGCTCAGCTGACCGCGTTCTACAGTTTATTAGTGACAGTGAAATGACGTCAGTCATTTGAAGCTTTTTTTTGGGGGACAACCAACCCCTTTCTATAGTGGACTTTTAAGCATTCCTTCTGCCTTTAGTTTCTCAAATTTTCTGACTTTGTTTCCATTGCTGCTGATTTTAAATTTCGTTTTTTTTCCTGTTTTCTACGTCACGGGCTGGGCGCTAATGACCATAGAAGTTTTGCGCCCTAAAACCACAAACAAAAAAAAAAAAGAATGGAGTTCCACTCTACCTATGATCACTACACCTTTTCAATGCACACTTCTGCTTACAAAAACCCTTAGTATGAACAAACCTACAATAGAATGACAACATATACATACAAAATTGACCTAATTAATTACAGTTGAACTTGAAATATTAGATAATTATTTACAAAATGTTTTAATACTTTTATCCACCTATGTTTATTTATTTATTTGATTAGCCATCCGTAGACATTTTGCAATGTATGGATGTTGTCAGTTTGGATACAGTGATTTTTGCAGATACATTGACACTTTTATATGCATTTACAGAGTATACAAATACAATGACATTTATCACTTAAATTACATTCAAACAATTAAATATTCACTTATTGTTTAGAAACAGTGTTCCTGAAAATATAGTTTAAGGGTTTTCTGTAACAGTACATGTTGTTAATTTCTTTGATGTCCTGTGCAGCTTGTTATACATTTACAGAATATACAATACAATGTCATTATGTCACTTAAATTACATTCAAACATTTAAATATTCACTTACTGTGTAAAAACAGTGTTCCTGAAAATACAGTTTAAGAGTTTTTCTGAAACAGTACATGCTGCTAATTTCTTTGATTTCCTGTGGCAGCTTGTTATACAATTTTACACCCTGATACAAGAAACTTTTTTGGGTCTTATGCTTGTTTCTCCTATCTAGATGAAGGCAGTGGCTTGTTCTTGTGCTATAGCTGTGTAAAATGCTGTTTGTACTATAATTCACTATATTTTTCTTTATATATACTATAGTGTGGAACATAAATAAACAGGGAACAGTTAGAATACCAAGTATTTTGAATAGTTCTCTGCAGTGAGCCCACTTACTGCTTTTAGTTTTAATTCTCACTGCTCTCTTCTGCACTTTAAAAACTGTAAGTTGAGTACATTATTTCCCCAGAAAATTATCCCATAGCTTATGACTGAATGTACATAGCTAAAATATACAGTTCTTAGACATTCATCGCTGCATACTGAGGAGAGAACTCTAAGTGCGTTACACGTTGTAGATATCTTTTTTGTGAGTTTTTTAACATGTTCACTCCACCTAAGCTGGCTGTCAATATGCAACCCTAGGAATTTTGTGGTGGGCACTTCGTCTACAGAGGTGTTATGTAGCTTTAACTTTAGGGGACTGTTTTTTCTGTTTATTCTAAAGCGTATGCTATTTGTTTTCTTAATATTTAAGGTCACTTTATTCTCTGTAGACCATTTGTAGACATCTTTCAGTGATTCATTACAATTTTCCAACATTTGTGCTGATGTCTCACTGGTGATTATAATATTGCTGTCATCGGCAAACAATATCTTCTCTCCATGTCGGATATATTGTGGGAAGTCATTTATATAAATCAAGAACAACACCGGACCCAGCACACTTCCCTGAGGGACCCCAATATTAATATGCTGTGGATCTGACAGGTGTTTTTCTATGAACTTTGATCTACTGGAGACATGAGAGATCTCTACCCACTGTACTCTATTTTTAAGGTATGAATGGAACCATTTGTTGATTACCCCTCTTACTCCTAGTGCTTCTAACTTAAGTAATAGATTCTGGTGGTCAACTGTATCAAAGGCCTTTGACAGGTCAATGAATATGCCAGATACATAGTTGCCTTCATCCAGTGCTTCTAGAACCACTTTAGTGAAATGTGCTATTGCCATTTCTGTATCTCTGCCTGGTCTGAAACCAAATTGGTCATTTGAAAGAAGGTTGTATTTGTTTAGATAGCTCATAAGTCTGTTCTTCATTATGGACTCTATTATTTTGGAAAATGATGACAGTAGGGCAATTGGCCTGTAGTTCTCAATGTTTTCTACATCATCTTTTTTGTGTAGAGGTAAAATTTTTGCATGTTTCAGATAATCAGGGAAACAACTGGCTTTGAAAGATTCATTTATGATATTGGTTAGGGGGGCTTTGATACTATTTATGCATTTTTTCAGCACAGACATTGGAATTTCATCTAAACCTGCTGAATTTTTGCTCTTTAATTTCCTTACCACATTACATACTTCTTCCTCAGTAGTGGGTAGCAATACCATTGAATTTGATGTATATTCCCGTGTTCGTGGATTATGAGATTTTGAAAAATTCTCCTGTAACTTTGTAGCTATACTACTAAAGTAAGAAATAACAAAGTTTGCTAGTTCTTTTGGGGTACTTCTTAGGTTTTCTTTGTTCCTGATTTGGGTGTTTATTTGCCTTTGTGTTGCTGTTCCTGTCTCTTGTTTCACTATAGTCCATGTAGCTTTACTTTTATTTTTAGCTCGATTTATTAGTCTATCATTGGCCTTTTTTTTGCAACATTGAGCACCTTCCTATAGATTTTTGTAGTTTCTGTAGTAATGAAGAAAATCTGGATCACTGTTGTTGTTTTTTATAGAGTTTAGGTATTTAAAAGTTTGGGCAGATTTTCTAATTCCTGTAGAACTTAGTGCTTTGGGGAAGGCTTCTTCGAATATTATCTTAAACTCCGACATGAATTTGGAGAATTTCTGATTCACATTATTTTCTGAATATACTTCTTCCCATCTTTCATGTCTTAATTGTAAGCAAAATTTTTTGTATTGCTGCGTCTGAGTAGACTCTTTTAAACATGTGGAGGTTTACTGGTTTTTCTACAGAAGCTTTTACTTTTATGATTTGGCATAAATGATCTGACAGTCCAAGATTTTTGACAGTTATGACACAGTTTTCCCCACCTATATCTGTAGCTACATGGTCAATGGTAGATGTTGAGTGTTCGGTTATTCTTGTTGCACAATTAACTAAAGAGGACATGCCAAAACTATTCAGAATATTCAGAAAAGTGTTACTGGTTTCATCTGCCTTAGCTGTGTTAATGTTTAAGTCACCACACAAGAGTATATTACTTTTCAGGGATGACACTTGTTCTAGGCTTTGCATAAGTTTTGAAAAGAATGTTTCTAAATCACCACTGGGAGAACGGTATACACACAGTACAATTAGTCTTTTGGGCATATCTACAGCTGGTATCTCTACTGCTGACACTTCAAAATGCTTGTCTACACTTAGTAGGATAATATCGTTCCTGACTTTAAATGAAATACCACTCTTAACAAAAATACATGATCCTCCACCTTTCATTGAGTTTCTGCAGTAAGAACAAGCTAGTACATATGAGGGCAAATTTATGTATTGAATTTCATTGACTTTGCACCAGTGCTCTGTGATGCAGAGGTTATTTTAAATAGATAAACTACACTTAACAAAAGCTCACTCTTGTTATAGTATTTATAGTATTTTCTTAATTTTTCAGAATTATGGGACAAAACAAAATTTTTTTAATATACAGATTAATTGCAGTATTATATTTACAATAGCATTACAGTTTCTTCCATACATTTGTCAGGATCCACATACTTACTTCAGATTTATAAAGATTTTTTTCATAAAGTGAACAGTGACGTGTAAAAATATACTCTTGGAATAAGAAATTTGTACACCCTTTCAGAAGTTTCCAAATCACTTACAATTTATTGTTGCGACAGTGCATATGGAGTACATGACATTACTAAATTTACAGGTTGGTAGCAGAAGTGGTACTGAGGTATCAGATACTGGCCCATGCCAAAATGTCCATTTTAGTATGTGCTGCAGCCCCCACATGTGGCAATGCAGGTACTGACTTTGGCACCCAGTCTATTGTACAGATGGTGTATATTGTACTGGGATTCTTTATGCTACACTTGCCAGACCTGTTACTGTAGTTCTGTAAGAGTTGTTGGGACAGGAAATGACTCTTGCTATTTGTCAACAATTGTCTCCTGCTCAGCTCCATTGGGGACAAGTGTGGAGAAAGTGCTGGCCAGAGAAGTCTGCATGTCTTGCAGAACATGTTGAGTTTCACGGCCACTGTGTCAGCTAGTGTTACCCTGTTGGGATGACACATTAATTTCCAGCTGCAAGAATGGCAAAACCACTGGGCTAACAATATTCTGCCCATACAGAGCAATGGTTCATGTCCCTTTCAGAAATGCAAAGATATATGAGAGTAGCCTATTGCAACCGCAACCATTAGGCCGGTGGTGAGACCAGTGTGCCTTGAATGAAATGACTTTGAGACATCACTCACCAGTACATGTCATACATGCAAATGAGCGTCACTTGCTCACAGGCAGAATCTGCTTTCATTGTTGAAGTCTGATGCACCATTCTGTCTTCCAAATCATCCTCTGATAGCATGAACTGTGCAAGTCGGTGCTGTGCCGTGGGTGGAAGATAGGCTAGCCCGTCTACTAATAATCAGTTTCCAACAGTTCATGTTGGCATGTGTTGGCTCGCAAGCCCTCTTACCTGTGGTGTGGTAGCTGTAAGAACTGCCACTGTTTCCCTTACCATATGTCTGTGTAGACAGATGTCTGTGCTGTGTGTAGGTCCAGGATCTCTTTCATGTGAGCGACAATCTGAGTGAGGTGGTGCAATGGTCAGTGTACTGGACTCACATTCAGGAGATGATGGTTCAAACCTGCATCCAGCCATCCTGATTTAGGTTTTCCGTGATTGCTCCAAAACACTTCAGGTAAATGTTAGGATGGTTCCTCTGATTGGGTATGGCTGATTTTCTTCCCCATCATTGCCTAATCCAGTGGGACCAATGACCTCATTGTTTAGTCCCTTCCCCCAACCAACCATGCAAGGGTGTGTCAATATTCACATGACCGCTGACAAGAGTGTCATTCCACAACTGACAAAACACATCCAGGCAGTCTCCTTTTCGTGAAAAGGACACACAAAGGCTCTGTAGTCAGATGTGCTTGACAAGTAAACTTATTGCACTTCATAGAAACCTTAATCATGGAGTTGCCTTGATTTTCCTTCCGCACACACAGTAATACCCATTCTTCATCTTCACTGGTGTGTCAATGACAACTTTTGAAGGGAGTTCCCTTCTAAAAAAAAAATTAGGACACTGGACCTCAGTGATATGATATTCTATTTATTTTGCAAAGTGTTCATTTGTCAATGCAAATGCTAAATTCTTCAGGAAATTACATCAAATTTTTACGGTTCCTTTTGGATTTGAAAGTGAATCCAAAATTTGGCAGTTTATCCCAGATATGTTTAGCTTACTATAAAATAACACCATAGGCCAACTTTTTCTGATTTTGGAAACAGAATAACCTGTAATCATTTTATCTACAGTATCCACTCCTCCTTCAGTGTGAATGTAAAAAAATTATAATTGGCTTCCCTGTTTTGGGGTTGATATCATACATGTCATGCATTGTAGATAGGAGTATCAGCAAACAGTTACTTCTTGGTTGGGTACAAAAAATGAATTCATTAGCTTGGAAGCAACATTTTGAAACTCCACATGTTGGTCTCTTAGATGCAAATTCAAGAGGTATCTCCCTTTCCTTCTTGTGAGGAGTGTGTAGAATGGTCAATTTTTTCTCCAACATTCCTCCACTACTGGCAGTTTGTGTGACAATTGTCAATGATGACATTTCTGTGTGTATCTTTGATGTCACTGACAAGCCGTCCTAAAATTATTGCTGGGCTGTTTGTTACTAGAAATGGTCCAACTAGCTGCTTTCCTACATATACTTCAATATTACTGGTATAAAACCTTTTTGTCACTCATGGCACATATTTTAATTGAATATTTTGTGGGTTTGTGTGGTGTATATATAGGGTCCAGGAGTAGCAGCCTCTAAACAGTCAACATTTCATGGACTGTAACATAATCAGCAGGATTATAGAATCACTTCAGGTTGACTGCAAAGGAATGTGGACATTTTCTGACAGCAGTTATGCTGTCAAGTTTTTTCCTTTCATTTGGAGTGGAAATGTCAGCAAATCTCATACAATGTATTACAAGCAGAAATCTCTCGTAGCCCATTTTGGCATTCAGGATATTCATGTGTGTACTGCCTGACTCCAGAAATTCTTTTACATTTACATGCTGACCTTTCTCTATACTTGTCAAATGCAAAATGCCAAATATTGGCATAATTTCATGACTATCCACCGCTATACAATCTCTTGTACATTTTTATTTTTTTCAAGGTTGTCAGTATATTTGGTAGTAAGGGATACTATCATATCTGCAATATTAGTGCCAAAAAGCTTGAAAAACACAATTTCATTAGAGAAATCTCTTCAATAGCTTGTGAGACTGTGTGGTAAAAAAAATTCTCACCAGGACAGGTGCATTTTCAGAGAAGTATCTGTTCCAGGTATTAGTTATTAAGAACCAAATACGGGGTAATGCAACTGTCGTTCAACTTTAGTATTTAAGATGTCTACAGCCTTGTACCTGTACTGTTTGGCTGATCTGTGTGGAGATGTGATAATGTAGCCTTGTTCTCCTTATTATTTGAGGTCATAGTGTCAATGGAGTTATTGGCTCTGAACAATAATAATTTATGTTAAACTTTGTACCCCTCCATAATTCTGGAGGGTTGCTGTTTGGTATCTTGCAGAAGTGAAGGTACGGAAAGCCACCTAAGATACACATCATAGATATGATACACAGACAATTAGGACTTGACAACTCTGTCAAATATGCATAAGTTCGGATCTCACTGGTTGCAAGTTTGCACATACTATCTTGTGTTGAATGAACTGGTACTGCATAGGATGAAAAAATTAGACTTGCTGGCAGTGTACTATCAAATATGCTTGTAGAAGTGTTAGATTGGGTCAGGTGGCAGCATATGATTTTTTTCTAGTGGAAATTACTTTGTTATATGATGGCTTCTCATTAAACTTCAGTAATAAATCCATTGTAATTTCCACTGTGTGTTAGTGTGCATATGAAAGGTTTCCAATGTCTGGAGAGAGGGGTCATGATAGACCAGGCAGTATCAGTACTTGATATCGTCTGCTTGGGATAAGCCAAGAATCCTGGCATTCATGCAAGGTTCATAATCGAGACAATTCACGTGCTTGAAAAACAAGAGAAAAATTATTCCAGAAAATGTAAGTGTTGATTGGCAATCCCTCAGTACAGGTATGGAGACCCTAGTTTCCACCACTTGTATGTGAAGTGGACCATCTCCTCTCCACTACTGTGGCCAATATAATAAGAGATCCAGAGTTGTGGCAATCTGCTGGAGCAATGTAGAAGTAGAGGCTGGCTATGAATGACAAGGAGTTGGGGCCCCAATGGTCAGATAGAAAACTGGCCCTGAATAAAAAATATGGGTTTTTGAGGGATAGTGGCAGTACACTAATTCTCCTTATCCGTAGTTCACCAACCAATCCACTCATACCACATGCATTGTGCATTGTGGCTTTGTACTTCCCTGGTGTCTTGGGCTAGCAACTTTGTATCGTTTCTCTTCTCTTCTCCTATTGTGTAGGTGGTGACGATCTGGCCATTAAATTAACTCCAAGTTTTGTAGCAACGAATGCTGAAGGTCACTGCACTTTGTATTACGACTAGCAACAACCATGTTCTATGTCACCTGGCACTACCCTGAGGCATCTCATGAGTGGGGAGTGAAGTTGCAGCACTGTTCCCCTTTCTCATCAGATTCTAACCTGTGTAAACAAACTAAATTGCAGTTAGCATAGGCAGCAGGCTTGATACTTGCCCATAATAAGACATTTTGTGTGTTTGTGGACGGTAAGTGGGTGGGTGTGTGGGCAGCCATCTTCTAAAGTGACACTGTTCAGCAGCATTTAGGCAGTGGATGCTGTTGCCATTTAATTTTCTGAACTGAAGATTCTACCCTGGGTCAGTTAGTGCCTGCTATTTGGAGGCAATACTATCTACCTCTGGTATTCTAAATACTGTCACTCTGCCTCCTATCTGCTTTCCTATCCTCTAGTTCCAAAGCTGACTTCCAACAGCCTTCAGCTTAACAATGTACCAGTCAATATGTTCTGAATATATGACATACAGTAATTTTTATAGTATTCTCCTGAATTGTAATACAGATTCCAAATATGTTGCATAGAGGTGAACCTTTATCTTTCGGGATTCTGTAGTTCAGCACATAAAGTATGTCATTATTGACTCCAGTAGAGTAACCCTTAGTGTGTTTGCATAGAATGTACTTCAAGGACTGGACTATTCATCATGAAAATAGGCATGATTTCATCCTTACATCCTGCCTTGCTCAACCAGTTAGACTAAAGTTTTACCTCAGTAATGCAGTTTATTAATATTAGGCCACTCATTTGATTAGTTATGAAGAACATGGTACAGAAACTTCTTAATTTCAGTCCATTACATAGCACAATACCTTTGTCTGTGAAATAGCTCTGCAACAACTTTCACAGATGTGACATTGAACAAAAAGCCTCTGGTCTTGGTTAAAAAAGTGTTGTATTTGTATCAACACATACCTGAATACTTTGTACACCCATATTTTATGTCACAGCTATAAAAATTGTTGCACATTCTTTGACAGCCTTGATTGAAGTCAGAATGAAGCTGCTAGTCATACCTGTATGGTAATTGCAATTATCTGTGGTTCCTTATACAGTGTGTGAAGCGTGGCAATCTGAACACTGGAGTGGGGTAACGCAGTGCTAGTGATGCTCAGAAGTATGATGCACTGTTGCTTTGGACATGCATGCCTGTCCGAAGGAATACTGGACGGTACTTCTTAACAACACAGAGCATCTCTCTCCCCTGACACCAGGTAAGTGACATTTGAATCAAAATGTGCATTTCAATCACAATATTTCACCCATACAGGAGTGTACCTAGTGAATGTAAGAGTGAGAGTTGAAGACACATGGTTGACAATAAGTGGAAGTCTGGGTTTGCCCATGAATTGTGCTTAGATAGCATAATGATAAGACTACCTTGTGCAATAAGGAGAAATCTGGCTGAGAGTCCTGGCCCGGCAGAAATTTTCATGATTGTCATTCCATTATACAACTGATGGCTGTTCATATTTGAAACAGTGAAAACATTTCATGAACATCACAGTGCCAGCCTACTGGTATGCCGTCCAGTGGTAAATGCAAGAAATCTATGAGTGTCCCAGGTTGGCATTTAATTTTGGATAGATTTGTAAAGTGTTGCACTGCATGGCAAAGGAATTTGATACCTCCGCCAATATGTTGCATCCTTCTAGTGCCGGTTCTTTCTCTACCCCCCTATCTCATGACGTTGGAATTACAAAATATAAAAAAGTTAGTCTGCCTGAATCTGAAGAACTTTCAACCTGATGAAATTCCGATCTCACCTGTACCCCCTTCAAAGAATCCTAGTTCAGTTCATGATCTAGATGGAGTGAGAAACATCAGTCAAATGGTCCGATATCTTTTCCCAAATCACAGTTTTCAAACCATTTTCTTGTTGTGGGCTTCAGTGCAAATACGGGTTTGATGCATTTACACTCAGCTCTGTTTTTGCACCACTGAAATTCAATACTGCTTGGTGTTAATTTTAAAGATCTTCTCCTACAACTGTGTGTGTGTGACAGCTTATGTCCTCGGTACGTCTGGGCCAACCTAATTTGCACTTAATTTTTCTCCTTCCCACAATTCAAACGTCAATTATTTTTTGTGATTGAAATAGTGAGGTTTCTCATCTTGACACATGATATTGCTGATAACCAGAACACCACTTCATGCAAAACAGCAAGACCTCACCTAAAGAAATAATAAAAGGGTGAATGACTTTGCGGGTTCTGTACAAAGTCAGATTAAAGAAAGATTCAGAAGCATGCTGCAAGATGTTTCACTCATAGGTTTGAACAACATGTGAGTATTATAGAGATTGGGAAGTTCAATGACTCCCTGGAAGAAACGGAACTTTCTTTTTTAGGAGCACTGTTGAAAAAATTTAGAGAACCACTATTTGAAGCTGACTGCACAACGATCCTACTGTTGGCAACATACATTTCACGTAAGATAGAGAGAAATTAGGGCTTGAATGGAGCAATTCAGATAATTGTTTTCCCTTCGCTCTGTTTCCCAGTTGAACAGAAATAGTTATGAATACTAGAATTATGGGATACTTTCAACCATGCACTACACCGTGGCTTGCCGAGTATGTATGTAGGTGTAGATGTATACAAAATGAAACAACGTGTATCAGATACCATCCCCATATATCATCATGATGTAAAAAGTGATTGCTACAAAGTCTGCTCTGTTTAGCCTGTCTAGTGGCTTATAGTGCTTCCTCTGGATTACAGGGTCCTGGGTTCGATTCCTGGGCCGGTTGGGTATTTTCTCCACATGTGGACTGTGTTTGTATAGTTTTCATCATCATTCATGAAAGTGGTGAGATTGGATAGAGTAAATTTAAGGATTTGTACAGGCACTGATAACTGCCAAGTTGAGCACAACACAAACAAATCATCATCATCATGTGTTCTACCCTGTCTGTTGACTCAACTATCACCTGTGTCATCATCTTTGTAATTGTTGTCATTGGTGGTGTTGCTTTCGTTGTTATGAGGTACTGTCTCCCACAGGATTATTTCCTCATCCTGCAGATCCAATCTCGACAATTTTTTTCTACTCACAGCCATTTCTACTGAACCTACTGCCATAATTGTTGTCATTGTGCATTTTTGGCATCTGAGGCTACTGATCTCCGAATCGTACTCATTTAGAAATCTTCGTCTTTGATTTCCAGTTACTTGGTCTGTATGGCTGTGGCAACACCTCTACCTTCCATCAGTGACGGAAGAATGACGATCAAAAATTCAAGTCGTAATACTCCAGTTTTTGTAGATACCTTTGAAATGCTTAAATATTATCTTTGCAATAGCTTGCTTGTATAATGTGCCTTAACTGTAGGTGAGACATTCAAAAATTTACTTACAAGGCACATGCACTGACATACAAATTTCTGCCCATGAGCCTAAGATGCGTGAGCCTATTTTGAAAATTGCTCTTGTTACACATTAACAGCCTTTGTGAAGTGTCACACTATCTTTGTGTGCAGCCCATAAATGAGCAGCAGCAGGCTGACAATGTGATAGCAGTGCAGTGGAAAGTGACAAATGTAGGCTGTCCTAATTTTAATCTGACCATAATTGAGATATCTTGTCACAAAACACAGTTTCCAGATTTTGTCCATGTTGTCTTCAGTCGAAAGTATGGTTTGATGCAGCTTTCTTTAACAACACACAGATACCGTTTACTGTGAGCTTTATTTTTGAACTGCTGAAATTGATTAGGGCTTCTTGTTCACTTAAATAATCTACCCTTAATATTGTGTGTTGGGTAAGGAGTGCAATAGTGAGAAAAGTTGCTGCTAACTTAGGTCATTGCCACATGTAGTTCAAAGTAATTCACATTCAACCTTTCCTCCTCCCTCACAATTGTTCCCTTAAATTTCATTATTGGTTGTAATTGATTTGGCCAGACGCCATCTTTCTCGCACCTACCATATGCAATATCACTAAAAGAGCGAAACCAGTTATTCATAACCCTGCCCTCTGTCCTCACTGTTGTCAATTACCACTTGGCTTGTCACTGTTGGGAGAGACTTTCTCTCAAATGATTATTTCCTGGGGTCATGAATGTAACCTTAACAATCTTAACATTATATGCCACTGATCTCTGCTAGTAATGGCTGTTTTTGCTGAACTTAACTGACATAATTGTTTTTATTCCTTTGTGGGGGTACAAGAGCCAATGCGTGTGGCAGTTGGATGGTATATAAATATCATAACCAAGTGAAATTCTGTTATTTGGTCTGTATGGCTGAAGCAAAACATTTGAGTGCCCTCCATAGCTACTCGACGTTATCAGTCAGGAAACAAATTTAACAAATTCTGGTGCAATGGTTTTCCGATATCATGTGTCTTAGACTTACAAGTAAGTTAGACAAATATGTGATAACCAGTTGTGCAGGACTACATGGATTGTCAGAAACTATTATTTCTTTGGAACCATGTATCTGAGGAAATGGGCAAGACTTCTAAACAGTCAGATTGTTGGAAATTTGAGTGTGAAGTTGTTTGGTATCAGCTTACACTGGTTGTAATCAGTAGGTCAAAAGTAACACATGACAGGACATCTAAGGAAGAGGCCACATGCTGATACGCAATTCCACTTCTAAGGAGCTGCAGATCAACCTTAATATTGTGACAGGTAGGGCACAAGAGAGCCATTGAAGTCTTTTACCTGCAAGTTTTTTGTGACATATCGAATTGTACGACGAATATTTTACCTCTGAAAATGATCGTACTCAGAGGAGCTCGTCGTAATGTTGGGAGTCGTGGTGTTCATTACGGCACCCATCATTGCTTGCTACCACTGTACTATCCTCTGTTGATGACCAAAATTGTGTTCCACCTCCATCAATTGAACTAGAAGAATGTTGATTAAATTGGGTTCTGAGTCTGATGGCATGGGGGATCTGGCACCCCTGGCATCATCATGGGGTAGAATTCTCCTGAGGTCACTCCTTTTACTACTCTTTAATTACTTTAAAGTACTGGAGCATTAGAGGACTTAGCTGCTGCAGCAGTAGGATCTGACAAGGAACCAGCAGCTGTGGGACCTGTTGTCCATATCTCATTCATCTATTGGCATTTGTCAGGTTACTCTGCAACCTAATGCTTTTGTTCATAGTAACAAAATTGTAAAGCGAAAATAAGCAAATGAAACTAAAGTAGTGTATGTGTTCTCCAGTGGTTATATAGTAACAACCTACATACTGAGACTCTATGAAGTGCTGTTAGTTTTTGGGGAATACTGAGTGGGCTGTGGCATGAATCGGAGTTCAGATTGAGGAGTGAAGCATGCAGGATAATTGGTGAGGTTATTAAAACCACTTTGCCATCTTATTAACTATAGTGTTAAACACATCTGCCTAATGAGCAGGGGGCTTGGGTTCAAATCCTGCCTTTCACAATTAATTTTCATTCTTTTGAGTCTCCATGTATATATCATTGGTGTTTGAGGCCTCTGGAACTATATAGTTCCACTCGAGTAAATTATGTTGCTTTAGTGTTTTCACTACTAACGTAGGTGTCTGGTTGCATAACCTTCCATTGTGCCCTAAAGAAATATGAGAATCACAAGCGAAAGTCAATGACTATATTGCAAAACACCAATAAATGTCGAATATTAAACCGGATGATATGGTAACAGGCTATTAGGATAGGGATGTACTGACAACTACAGAGATTAATATTATAGATAGTGTAATAAATGTGATTTGAAATAGCAGTGCAGTCAGAAGAAGCAGAGCGTGTACAGGCAGCATTGAGCATATGCCAGTGTCCTTGTGCTGTGTGCCACAACTTTGACAGGAAAAATTAATCACTTTTAATAGTTATTGCTGAATTGCTATTCAGTACCAAAAATCAGTATTCAGAATGAATACACATTCCCAAGTTCCAAACCGATGCACTGACCACTTCAGCACACAGGTGACACATCATATGCTGAAGCTCTTAATGCATTACCCAGGCAAGAACAGAGACCAAAAGACGCCGACACATGCTCGACCTGCTCCCTCCTCAACTATCTTGCCAATGACATCCTTCATCCACAGTTAGCACATGTGTGACCACCATTCCAAATTTCATATTGATTTTCATATATCGCAAATGTGAAGAACACAGTTCAGATAGTAGTAACTGAGCACCATTAGTTGTTGTTGTTGTTGTCTGCAGTCCTGAGATTGGTTTGATGCAGCTCTCCATGCTACTCTATCCTGTGCAAGCTTCTTCACCTCCCAGTACCTACTGCAGCCTACATTCTTCTGAATCTGCTAAGTGTATTCACCTCTTGGTCTCCCTCTACAGTTTTTACCCTCCACGCTGTCCTCCAATACTAAATTGGTGATCCCTCGATGTCTCGGAACATGTCCTACCAACCGATCCCTTCTTCTAGTCAAGTTGTGCCACAAACTCCTCTTCTCGCCAATTCTATTCAATACCTCCTCATTAGTTATGTGATCTACCGATCTAATCTTCAGCATTCCTCTGTAGCACCACGTTTCGAAAGAGTCCATTATCTACTTGTCTAAACTATTTATCGCCCACATTTCACTTCCATATGTGGCAACACTCCATACAAATACTTTCAGAAACGACTTCCTGACACTTAAATCTATACTTGATGTTAACAAATTTCTCTTCTTCAGAAACGCTCTCCTTGCCATTGCTAGTCTACATTTTACATCCTCTCTCTTCGACCATCATCAGTTATTTTGCTCCCCAAATAGCAAAACTCCTTTGTCTCATTTCCTAATCTAATTCCCTCAGCATCACCCTACTTAGACTACATTCCATTATCCTTGTTTTGCTTTTCTTGATGTTCATCTTATACCCTCCTTTCAAGACACTGTCCATTCTGTTCAACTGCTCTTCCAAGTCTTTTGCTGTCCCTGATGTTCGCCAATGACATTGTAATTCTGTCAAAGTTTTTATTTCTTCTCTGTGGATTTTAATACCTACTCCAAACTTTTCTTTCGTTTCCTTTATTGCTTGCTCAATATACAGATTGAATAACATCGGGGATAGGCTACAACCCTGTCTCACTCCCTTCCCAACCACTGCTTCCCTTTTATACCCCTCAACTCTTATATCTGCCATCTGCTTTCTGTAGTAATTGTAAATAGCTTTTCGCTCCCAGTATTTTACCCCTGCCACCTTCAGAATTAGAAAGAGAGTATTCCAGTCAACATTATCAAAAACTTTCTCTAAGTCTACAAATGCTCGAAATGTAGGTTTGCCTTTCTTTAAACTTTCTTCCAAGATAAGTCGTAGGGTCAGTATTGCCTCACATGTTCCAACATTTCTACAGAATCCAAACTGATCTTCGAGGTCAGCTTCTCAGTTTTTCCATTTGTTTGTAAAGAATTTACATTAGTAATTTGCAGCTGTGACGAATTAAACTGAGAATTCGGTAATTTTCACATCTGTTGATGCCTGCTTTCTTCGGGATTGGAATTATTATATTCTTCTAGAAGTCTGAGGGAATTTCGCCTGTCTCATACATCTTGCTCACCTGATGGTAGAGTTTCATAAGGACTGGCTCTCCCAAGGCTGTCAGTAGTCCTAATGGAATGTTATCTATTCCCGGGGCCTTGTTTCGACTTAGGTCTTTCAGTGCTCTGTCAAACTCTTCATGCAGTATCATATCTCCCATTGCATCTTCATCTACATCCTCTTCCATTTCCATAATATTGTCTTAAAGTACATTGCCCGTGTATAGACCCACTATATACTCCTTCCACCTTTCTGCTTTCCCTTCTTTGCTTAGAACTGGGTTTCCATCTGAGCTCTTGATATTCATGCAAGTGGTTCCCCTTTCTCCAAAGGTCTCTATAATTTCCCTGGAGGCAGTATCTATCCTACCTCTAGTGAGATAAGCCTCTACATCCTTACATTTGTCCACTAGCCATCCCTTCTTAGCCATTTTGCACTTCCTGTCAATATCATTTTTGAGATGTTTGTATTCCTTTTTGCCTGCTTCATTTACTGCATTTTTATATTTTCTCCTTTAATCAATTAAATTCAATATTTCTTCTGTTATCCATGGATTTCTACTAGCCCTCGTCTTTTTACCTACTTAATCCTCTGCTGCCTTCACTATTTCATCCCTCAAAGCTACCCGTTCTTTTTCTACTGTATTTCTTTCCCCCATTCCTGTCAACTGTTCCCTATTGCTCTCCCTGAAACTCTGTACAACCTCTGGTTTAATCAGTTTATCCAGGTCCCATCTCCTTAAATTCCCACCTTTTTGCAGTTTCTTCAGTTTTAATCTACAGTTCATAACCAATAGATTGTGGTTAGAGTCCACATCTGCCCCCTGGAAATGTCTTACAATATAAAACCTGGTTCCTAAATCTGTCTTACCATTATATAATCTGATACCTTTGTCTATCTCCATTCTTTGTAGGTACATATTACATTTTATATTCTGCATGAACTGAAAATGTGATAGCTGCTCTGTAGATCATTTTTACTCTTCTTATGTTTTATTCATTTATCTTTCTCATAAATGTTAATCCACAAATTGCTGTTTGAATGAATATAAAAGCAAAAACGGGTTAAATTCTGTAAATAATGGAGGTACTGCCAGTGACCTGAACACGGTAGTGACACAGGTCAACACCATAGAGATGGGAAATAAATGCTACTACTTCTTCCAGGTTTCAAAATGAAAGGTGAGAGCTAAACTTTTTGTGTTTTACATTTGCTAATTAGGCTCCCACACTTCGTTGTTTCGTGGTGGTGGTGGTGGTGGTGGTGGTGGTGGTGGTGGGGTGATAGTGAATGCAGTGATGTAAAATGTTCAGCCACATTTTGAAAGCTCCTGCTCTTCTACCATCATTGAGCACAATTTTTTTCTTTTTTTTCTTTTTTCTTTCTTTCTTTTTTCTTTCTTTCTTTTTTTCCTAACAAGAAAATAATGCTTCCATTAAAACCATTGTCTGCATCAGGAACACCATATTTTTATTGTTCCTCTTAAGAATTTCAACCACCACCTACTCCCATCTGGTATTACATACAAAATTTTCTCTAAGATGCTCACCTCCTAAATTTCTCTCAACAAGAATTATCACTTGGTTTTGCTGAGATATTATTTTTGTTGTACTGGTATACACTGAATTTAAAAATCACAACCTTCAAATTCTAACTCTCAATTGGTTTAGTCTGCTGGATAGTAGTCACCAATTTAGTAAGAATCAAAGTGTATTATTATATGTGACAATATGACATCCCAGTAACAGCAAAACTTTGCCATGGAAAGTGCATCTCTTCCAGTAGCTATGTGCTACGTCTCCCAGTGAGTGATTGAGTTTGAGAGTACACTAATTGTGAATGCTACAGCGAAATGTTAAATGACTCAGTTACCCTCACACTTTCCTGCACCAAGGGAAAAATAAACAAAATCATAACCAATGTAGAAATTTTGCTTAAATTAGAATGATGAAGTATCGGTGCCTTACACAGCTGGTTTTTTAATTAACTTAAATGCTTCTTGATATTCCTTATTCCATTTCCAAATGGAGATCGACTTGTGCAGATGAACAACTTTGAGGTTGAAAACTGTGATAGAAATTACATACACTGTGTGACTTTCAGTTGTCTACAGTATTTTGGCGCAGGAAATTTTCCCTCTGGTTCTATTTTTGTCAGATCAGATATGATCCTGCACAAAGAAATGTGCCCAAGGAAATTGTTTTGTGACTTGGTGAATTCTTTTTTTATCCATCTTTAATGTGACTCGTGCTACACTAAATGCATAAATTACATAGCACAGTGTGTCTAAATGTTCTCCCTAAAGGCAGCACTAATTAGAATATGACCCACATAATGTTGAGTGTGTCAATTCTTCTCTTAGAACTTCTGTGAGTTCTGTCATAAAGGCTACTGATGATCCTGACAGACTGAAGGGTATTCGTTTAAACTCGTAACATGTTCCATTCAACAGAAAGCCTGTGTTTTTCCAGCTATACCTTCATCTTCCAGTTGGTCACATTGCACAGTAAACCACATCACTGCACCATGAGCATCAGTTAGTAAATTCGCAGTGCCATCCCTTTGTGCTACAGTGTGGATCGGATTAGAACATTCACTATCTCAGTGTTAAATTACCTGATTCTCCAACTTACCCTTAATTACTTTAACTACTGCTTTCTAGGGCAAGGGTACTGGATACAGTATGCTATGGAATGACTCACGATTCTTAACTACAGTCTTACAAGTGCAACATCTGATCAGACCAGGTGTTTTTAAAAATTATAGACCTTAATATTTTTACCTGTTTCTTCCATTTAGCTAGAGGCATGTCCACTAATGTTTGAATCATACTGTGAGGATTAGTGAGAGCATCTTCATCAATATTATTCTCCTGGAACTCGGTATCTTCCTCAGACTTACTTAAAGTTGCAGTTCCCCCTTTTGTCGAAAATGAATAAGCTCATATTTATGATTGCAGCTCCCTAATGGTCTCCCTTGTTGAATCCTGAAACACTCTTCTCTTCTGTTCCCTCCACTAGTCAGACAGAAATGAAGTGTAGGGGAATGCATTTACAAAGCTATTCAGAATCGGTCAATTCTGATAAATAAACTGATATTAAGTGATCCAAAAATGAATTCCCTCTGCTCACACATACTTTCCTGAATTCTGAATTTTAACAGTGCGTGGTCTTCAATTATACAGGGTACTTTTCCAGCTCCATATTATGTGAAAATCAACACCTATTTCTTTCAGGCACTGTTTATATTGTATATGTTTCACAGATTTTTTGTTGATATCAGATAATGCAGCACACTTTCTAAATAATTTAGAAGTATTTTCAATATTTTTGAACCTGCTTAAGGTTATTCAAAAAGATTACATAGAAACTGATGCAACTCTTTTTTTCCCAAAATGCTTCCTCAAATTGACATGCCATTTTAATCCAATGTTGCACATTTGAAGGAGACCAAATTTTTACCAGATATGCATGATATTATGGCTGAGGTGCTAGACCTATTTAATTCCACCTATTATGTATATTACAAGTATGGAAACATTGTATCTTACATTTTAACCTTTACAATTTTTATCCTAATAAAAATGTTACATTTTCTATAATTTAGTTGATTCTGCAATATACCTTATACCTACTACCTAACTATCAACTATTACAAGTTAAAGAAAAATATTAGAGCAATGGTATATAACTCGAGGAAATATTTGTACTTGAAATCTGAAAAATACAGGTTGTGGGAAATTGTGAATGAAGATGAGTCCAATTAAATCGTGCCTCAGAACATTGCTGAAGCATATTCTTCACCCTGCAGCATTTATTCATCTTCAAGCTCCCTCTTGGCCCTCCTTTTAGCACTTCTTGCTTCTTAGGTAACTTCAAGAGCTGAATCTTTCAGCTTCATGTACCC
This sequence comes from Schistocerca serialis cubense, assembly GCF_023864345.2. Taxonomy (NCBI): domain Eukaryota; kingdom Metazoa; phylum Arthropoda; class Insecta; order Orthoptera; family Acrididae; genus Schistocerca; species Schistocerca serialis. Next base: position 521,626,038 of record NC_064646.1, read on the forward strand.
ATTGTCCATCACACACAAGCAATTGATTTTCCATATTAGATACACATTTTATGCCTAAATTTCTCAGAGCTTCCAACCTTCCTATTACTCCATCATTAAAACATATCACTGCATCTAGTACACCATTTTTAATGTATTTAGTCTTAGAAAAACATTGTTGCGTAATCCTTCCCATACGCAATGGTTGAAACTTTCATTTTTATTATGAGTGCCCCCATGAAGACATTTACTAAGCAAAACAAGGTCACTCACATCTCTAAAAATTGGTTTTATTTTATTCATAACAGGCTCAGGAAGAGAATGCTTATAACAATATATCTGAAATTTTTTTGTTTATTGTAACCACACCAAGAATCTGACAGGTCAAAGTCCATGAACAGGGTGGTCATCTGTGGGCAACTCGTAAAAGTAGGTCGCCCATACAGCTTTTCTCAATGCTGTAACATCTTCAGAGTTGTTATGGACTGACCTTTAGATGACATGCACCTCTGAATGAAGGTCTATTTCAGTTTCTGTCAATCTGCTTTGGCCAGACAGAGATTTTCCATCCGATAGCAACTTTCCTTTCGTTTTTCATCATAGCTTCCTCAATCTAGCACCCATCCTCTTTTGCATATTTCCACAACACTCCAGTTTAATGACTTCAGTGTCTATGGTGACACCTTTGTAACAAATTTAGTTGAAAGCTTTAGAGTCCCCATCGCCTAGGCACTTCGTATATGTAACATTATAAGTGGGCACCGACCTCTGAAATATTTTTTAGAGCTCCATCACACTCCGTACCACCACTGTAACCACCATAATTCTTAGAACACTGACGTTCAATACATACTTCAGTGTTACCATCACAGGTGTGGCAGTTCTTAGATAAGCACTAATCATCAACAACTTTCCCATTCTCCAGAGAAGTACCACTTAAAACACCATTCAAGAAACAATGTCCTTGACATTGCTGTTGCACTTGATGGGACATGGCGATGTCCCTGGTTCCACTAATATTTACAGTTTCTTTAACTGCACATTTTGTAGATGCCTTAGGCACAACTGTCAAGGCACCTAAAAGTATTTTTATGTACTTGTTGAACCTAGTTTGAGGAAGAGGAAGGTCCATCAAACCACAAAATGTTTGAGTAGCCTTTTCCCTTTTTGTATTGCACACATGCAGGCACTAACTTTAGATTCACACCATATGTATTATGCACAATGTTCAAAGTCATTTTTGAGGTTATTTATTGGAGGATGTACACAGAACAGCTACTTTTGATGCTAAACCCTTCCTGCTACCTTGTTGTTCAGTTATTTCCAGACAGCCTACACCATCACGCTGCTTACATTTCCCCACTTCCTTTATCAAAGAAGAAAAAAAATGCCCTCATCACCAACAACAAATCCACTACAGACAGCATCATTGTTAACAAAAAATTTTAATCACTGGGAGGCATGGTGGGAATTTCTCCCCAAAGAAATGATACATAAGTTACTTTCAACAGTGTGGCTTGCTTTGTCATATATGTAGCACTTGGGCAACAGACATTCAGTAACACGTGTGTAAACTGTTTCAGCAGAACAGTGGTAAATACTAACAAAGATAATCATTTACAGACACTAGAAACCTGCACTGTTACTAACATATACAATGTATCATACGAATAATCACTGGAAACAGAAAGTTCACTGTTCTTCCCAAAATAATACTGGTTTTTGCAACAGAAATAAAGGGGGTGTGGTGGCATACATGTCCATAACTCTAAAATTTGCTATATGTAGGTCATTTTTCATTTGAAACCCTATAATGTACATATATCAATGTAATCTGGAAAGACTATAGAATTTAATAAAGTCATTAAAAAATTTAGGTTTTTCCACCAATTAAAAGTACCCAGTATCCTTAATGGGTTTACTTTGATTGTTTACAGCAATGGCAATATGCAAATTATTAACAGGAAATACCGAAAATGCAATGAGGTAGATTTTCCATAATAATTCCCTTTCTCCCCAACGAAATGGCTGTTACATCCATAATTCAGCATATTTGGACCTCCACAAGAGGCATTAAAATGTATTTATGATGCTGTGTTTCCTCCCTCTATAAATCTTCTTTCACTTCAGTGAAAGGTTTGCACTTGGTAGTGTTCATTGTGACTTCTGATCCATTTCCGACAACTTCAGTTGTGGAGTGACCCATTTCCAAAGCTTTTTTTAGTTTGCTGAATCACGACTTCTCATATTATGACTTGAGCTTGTGGAAATTCTAGCCATTATTTTTGCACTCTTTCTCTGGCATATGTTGGAATTTTTGGTTTTTAGTCCTGTTGCTTTTCACAAAACCAAAATTTGTTTAAGAATGTGGCTTAAAATTCTTCACCTTTGGAATAATTTTTGGTTACACAAATGACCCAGATATGTGCTTAACATTACATGTGGCTAATGCATGTGTCTATTTTGCCCTGTTTCGTTTAATGTCTCTGAAATAAATGGATGAACTGTTTGAACCCAACCATGGCATACATCCTGTGGCCTTTTTTGATTGTCCTGAAAGTTGCGTTATCTACAATTATTTGAGTTGCATTATCAATGTTAGTCTCTACTTTGCTTAATGCTGCGTTAATGTTGTGCAGTAGAAGCCCTCTATTTATTCCATCGACACTTCCTCATAGCGTATGACTTGCTGGTGGATTTCATTTTCTCCAGTGCACACTACCACTCACCCACAACCTCTATTGACATTTTTTGCCATGTGTGCTACTGTACATTAATGCTGTCAGGGATATTAGATTCAAAGATGTATGGGTACTGCTCCCTTCTTTAGTTACAGTGGTACTTTGTAACTATGACATCACTTTCTAGTCACTTTCTTCTTGCACATAGCTGATCTCCATTATTTGTATGACTTCATTGTTGGACAACCATGTTAACATGCATAAACAGTATCTTTCCTAGAATTAGGCCTTTGGTTCAACTAATGCTTCAATGTTTAGTTGACATGTTTTAATACTTGGTCTCACTTCTGTAGATGTTTGGCACAGGTAAAGAGCTCTTGATGAGTCATTCCTTTCTTGACGTATGTACTTATCATGTAGTTGGGAGATTAGCCAGTTGTGTTCTTTTTTGTAGTACCACCCAGGGATCACATGGAGAGTCCTTTGAGGTTGACACATGCACTTGTGAAGCTACATTGACCCCTGATATAGCTAACAAGCTTCATAACTGACAGAAGGTTAATAAAAGTATATCTTATGTTGGATAAGTAGTTTATAAACATATATTACAACATAGTGATTCAAGAGAAAGTTATGTAATTTAGTTTTTAATAGATATTTACTGTTCCATAAGATTTTCAGCTCAGTGGGAAGGAGGTCGAGAATTTTTACAGCAGCATACATAGCATCTCGCTGCAGCAGAGACAGTGTACATAATTCTTTGTGACAGAACTCAGCAGCTCACAGGTGTGGCACTAAACAAAGGCTCCAGTCTCCAGGAACACTATACGTTAGAGAAAATAAGTGTTGAGAAGCAGTAGCAAATATTCTCAGCTGGCTAAATTATTTGCAATGAGAGTTTCATGGACTCATTCTATATATGACTATTTTCACTGCTCAGCAGGGAGATTATAGTTTGATTAAGGAAGAGTTCCCCCAGGGCATATTTCTATGTGACACTATAGAGTGCACAGAAGCAGAATAAGCTACCTGTCTGACCCCTTCATCATCCAGAATGAGAGAACAAAAGCTGCTGAGCTGACACTCTGCTCAGCGTGATAAATGTGACATTACTTGCATGATTTGCAGTGGATGTCAATGCCCAATAACTTGATGGTATCAACTGATAATATGCTGGTTATTCAGTGTCACTGGGTGTTTTGTCTGGCTTTTTGTGAGTTCATGTAAATTGCATAAAATTTAACATGTTTATATTGGCAGGAAGGGAGTTAATGAACCTGTTACAGAAGTTTTGTGAAATGTTATTGGAGACTGTGTTTGACAGATATTCTGTTACAATGATGGTGTCATCTGTAAACATGGTACATTTCCACTATACACCATTCACTACTGCAGGCAGATCTTAGCATAAATCAGAGATGCTGAAGGACAGAAGGTGTTTCTTTACCCAAACTCTGTTCCAGCTGTACTACTAGATGACTTATCAGGTTCATGACACACAGTACCAGTTGCATGTAGCCTATATAAGTGCTTTCTTTGATTTTCAGTATTTAATACAAATGCAGAGTGAATTTAAATCCCTGCCATAATTTAGTACTTATTTGTTGCAACAAAAGTTTTACCCTGTAGGACGAGTATTACAGTCGGAAACTGTGCATGCACATCTTGCAGCAGTGTTGCTAGAGTTGCGCTATTTATACATACTGTAAATATCCCATGTTTCATAGTGAGAGCACTTTGTGATTTCCAAAAACTTCAAACATAATTTCAAACTTCTCCAAAATGCTAAATGTCAGAACATACTTGTGCATTTGCAAAGCAGTCAGAAGTATGAAGTTGTTATATACATTGTAGTTTGATTCCTTAAACATACTGAGTATGTTTTATATGGAAGATACTTGTTGTGCATCATAATTTGAGCATATTTTTACAATAATGTGGCTCGTCACTCATGCCTGAAATTCTCTTATGCAGATGTAACAATAGTATATATCCTAAATGATTACTAAGTATTATTAGAGGTTTCAGTTATAAGTTTCTCTTCTAACTGTACTTCACAGATAATTAATGGATACACGTATTGGCTGAAATGTATTGTGCCATTGTCCTAATAATCAGAATGTTAGTAGTCTGTTACAAGGATACATGCATTAAAACTTGAAAAAGCAGTTCATGATGTACATACATTTCTACTAAGCTGCAATCTTTCAAGATTGACAGAGCACTTTACTATACTAATATGATGCATATTTTATAATACTAAAGTATGAGATGGCAATCGTGAGTGACTGGATATTATCAGTCGTCTCACTGCATACAGTTGTTGCTAACATTCCAGTAACAGTGTTTATACCATTTTGGTCTATTTTAGAATGTAAGATTCAACTGACACTAATTGGCACAGCAGAAAACTATGTAATGTGCCTTGGCATACAGTATCGGAAGACTTGTATATTGTTTTTTAATGTGTCTGTGGTGGAAATTGGAAGAGCTGATTAATCCCTCATTCTGTGTGTTGATGTTACTGGTAGATTTGATTAGTTGTAGTTTACACATGATCCAGTATGGTTCTGAGGTGAAAGGACAGGATCTTCATTCTTAAATTATACTAGGTATGGATATTTTGACATACTGTACTGCTCCTTCCTTTGTATTTGATACAGAACATACTGTTGTTCATGTGTGCCTGTGTGTGTGGGCTGTTCATTATCTGTATATCACATTTCATGGAACATGGTGCATATTTTCCAGTGCAGTCTACAGTGGACGATGTTTTCTTTTACAAAATGATTATCATATTTGGAGGCTGCGGACGTGCATATAATCAAACTTGTTAAATGTAGCTACCATAACTGCTGGTCAAGAAGGTATGGGAGTTTGTTAATGACATTGTAAATATGATTGTTATTAGTTTTTAAATTTTATTTATTCATAGAAAACTTACTTTAGCATAATTTAGAAACTCAGAGGAATTTGTGGAATGTTATATTTACCATGTGTTAGGTAACCTGTGTATACAGGCTATTAACATATTTTGTGTTGATTAAATTGTTATCTGCGCATGTTCATACCATTACCACAATAGCAGTGTGTTTTCCTAAAATTCTAGTTTCTCTCAACTTTGATATTTCTGTATGATGCTTTTCTGTATAATGACAGTCTGCATTTGTAACCCAATGTAGGAGGGGCATTCACTAAGTAATGGAACATTTTTCTATTCATGTTTCTATTCCAGTTCAAAAAAATGTGCACGAAATGTCTTTGGATATGATGAAACTATAGGAGCTGAAGTAGGAATATTCCACAAAGTTCCATTAAGTGGCAGCACTAATTGTGCCTTAAAAATTGTTTGTAACAGAGGTATGTTCCAAGCAGGGACCTGTTGAGTTTTCAGTGCAAAAGCCGACCATCAGTTATTCATAGGCACTTGCAGTTGTGACTCTGCTGTGTCGGAACATGCAAACACTCTGATGGTGATCTGGCTATCACAATGGATGGAACAATCTTGTTTCTCAGCTGGACATCTCTGTTGTTAGTGCAGACACAGTTGTCCACCAGTTAGGGTAATCAAAGATGTGCCCTGCTCTGTTCCGGCAAACTAGAGATGGTAAAGACCAACGAACGACCATCTGTGCCAAACACTGTGCATTAGGAGGGCTATAGTGATAATTTTTGTTGAATTTGTCAGACGGTGAAACACTTTGAACTGAGAAACAAAACAGCAATCCACAGAGTAGTGCCACATCACCTCCTCTGAAGAAAAAGTTCAAAGCTGCATCCTCAACCAATGAAGTCATGGTGGTGGTCTTCTGAAATTTTGAAGTTATTCTTTGTGCTTACCTCCATCATAATGTAGTGTTCTGCACTACCATCAGGAAGTTGAAAAATGACTTGAGCATGTAGATCACCACAAAAATTGAAATGAACTTTTCCTTCTCCATGGCATGGCAACACTGCACCAAGTCTGCACACTTTAGAGGAGCACACATACTTCATTGGGACAAAGAAACAAAAGCCAGAAGGTGCGATATCCAGACTGTTGAGTGGACAAGGAAGAACTATCCATTGAAGGACGCTCTCTACAGAAAGCAGTGTGTGGATGATAGGGTAGTTGTTGAAGCAACAAGATGGCACCAATGTCAATCAGTAGATTGGTGTCGCACAGGTATACAAGGCCTCCCAGAAAGGTGGCATAAGGCCATCAAATTGAACAGAAATTATGTTGAAAACTCAGGTTTTGTATCAAAGATGATAGGAAATAATATGGTGTTACGGAATCCTGAATAGAACCAACCTGCTTTCTGAAAAATGGTTGCATTACTTACTGTATATCCCTCATACAATTAATTGAGCATTTTAGACAATCCAATGTTCCAATTTAGTAATGTAGGACATACTATTTTGTGTATTATGATCAGCTCAAACAAGCTGCATAGTTATTTAAATTGTAATAGGTGCTAATAATTCCTTTTAACACTTATTATTTAATGTTAGCTGAGGTGTAGCCTGTACTGACTACAGATGCTTGTTAGATGTTAAATTTCATTAATGTGTCTGTGTTGTAAAAATAAAATTTCAAACAATTTAAAATCAGCAAGGTACCAGTTACTTGGAAGGAATATCTAACAGCATACATCAGTGCATAAAGTGCTGTTATATTTTTGAATAATTTAATGTTGCACTTCTGTATATTTACCCATTGTTAATTGTACCATGACCAAACAATGTACATGCGATGTTAGGAAACATGGTATTGCCAACTTGTTGGCTCAGCATAAACATGTAAATCTCACAGTATTAAATTTGACATGATCTTTGGTTTTAAATGTGGTCAAATACCACTTGCCATAAACAGAACAATCATGTGTGTCTCACTATCACCTTTCTAGAAATGTCTGACATTACTTCCACTTACTTGTGTCAGACATATTCTGTTTTCTTTCCTGTCGGTCTCACTTGACCAACTCTTGATCTTTTCGACCCCAATGGTATTAGGTTGCGAGGCCAGAGGGTGTCTTTCATTTTCTTTATTTAATCTTCTCTCTGATGGAAGGAGGACATGCTCATGTATTCAAGAACAAGATGAAGAGGAAGCAGTTGTGATACAATCTAGTATCTCCTCAAAGTGTCTGGAGAAATCTTTAGCAATATTTGTATCAGAACAGAGTGATGACCATGCTGTGGTGGAGCATTATTAAATTTCCGTGAAGTTGTGCAAAAGACTGGACATCCCTGATGGACACAAAAGTAATTTGGAGGTGCCAGATGTTTGGAGAAGACTGAAATAGAAATGAGGACAGGACTTTGTGATGGAGCAGTGTTGAAAGTATGAGGTACTGCTGTATCTCCTCACAAGAGAGTATCTTCTTGCTAAACAGTTTCCCAGATGCTACTATGTTCAGAGTGATGTCTCTCATCCCAGACCTCATGGATGTCTGCTCTGCTCCTATCATTTGTATTTTGGTGTCCACTACTGGGAGACAGATAATTGTCATCATGGGTGAATGTTCTCCAAGGCTGCTAACGGGAAGATGACACAAGGTCCTGCTAGCATTGTCAGATTCCTGAAGTACCTTTAACTGCAGCCTATCACTTGGGGAAGGCACCAAACTGTCTCACATCAGAAGCCCTACATGCTGAGCATCACACTTTTTCCAGCCATTTGCATGCCTCCCTTCCCAAAAATGTGCATCAGCATTATAAAAGCCAGAGCACAAATGTATTAAGGGTAGCTCACGAGTGTCGTCAACTAAAAGTTGTGGAATCTCCATCACGTGTAGACACTGTAGCTACTCACAGCACTTCATATTGGTCAGAAAGTGATGTTAAGTGGTTGTGGATATCACTATTGTCTGGTGTGGAAGGAGCCAGCTTAAAATAAATATTGTGCAAGTTTCCAGTGTTAACCCAGCACTTCAGATGTGGAATTCCCTTCCAGATGTTTTAAGACACATCCAGTGAGACCTGGTGTGGTTAGGCAGGATCACATAACTTCAGAATTAAATGGATAATAGAAATGGTAAAGTCGCTATTTTGGTCATTTATTTATTTAGTCTTAAATGCCTTATGCTTCTGGGATATTTTCATTGGTGTTACATGCATTTAATGTGAAACATGCAATCTGTTGTAAAACTGCCACAGATTCCTCTTGCTGTACCCAAGGCATGTCAGAATTCCTATTACAGGTGTATAAGAGTTATAGAAGGGACTTTGTATGTTTCCAGACATGGGTTCATTAATGAAACCTGGTGGATAAAGTTTGCTCTAGAACCTCTCTGTAATAGGAATTGTGAAACACTCTGGAATTATTAGTGAGCAGGTGGATGGCATGTGTTGAGTGTAGACTTACTGAGGCTCAATAGTCACAAAAATCTTGCATTTAAGAATCTTTGCTTTAGTCTTACCTAATCAATATAAATAGGCAATAATACAAAAACATCATTATTTGGTGAAGTCCATATGATTCTCAGTTTAGATATCTTTTGTAGTAATATTACCTCAGTTTGGAGTTTTCAGTTATCAACTTCCATGTTTCCCTTGTAAATTCAGTATTACAGTGGTGAAGAATGTGACTGAAACACAACAGGTAATATTACAATAGTTTGTTCATAAATATATTCTGAGTGCATGTGCTGTCAGCAAGAATGTATATATGGCACACTTACTCTGTTACAACAAACTTTTTTGTGGTTCACAAGTTACTGCAATAATGTCTTTGTATTCATAATATCCCTGTTGTGATAATCATATGTACACAAATTATAGTGATATTTGCATGTTCCTGTTGTTCATATGTGAAAATTTAGTACCTTACCATCCAGATTTTGTAAAGGTATCAACAAATAGCCAATTGTTCAGACTCTGATGCCCTTTTATACACAAGAGTTAATCTTCTGACTGGTTTGCAAATAAGTTAATGAGCTCAATGTTTCACTTAAAGCATAATTGCAAACATTTGCTTGACGTTTTCTTCCTTAAATGCTTGAAGTCGTCAGAAGTCTGTAAGTGCACTCATCCTGAAATACTCAACAAATAATGTTACACTGCCTTGACAAGCACACAGTTTCCCACTGTACTACTGGCCAATATCTACTCGCTAAGACGTATAATCTAACATCAAAAATGTCTTGTTGTGTTAAAGTCCATCAATAATTAAGCAAAATATTTTTGTAGTTCCTGGAAGGCTTTAATTAGGCAACTTGCGACTGGTACTGGGTTCCAGGATATACAACTGAATCTCCCGTACCACAGTATAAGAGTTAACTTGAAGGTCAGTTACTGGAATAACATTAGTTTAATAAGTGATGTGATTCGTTATGTGTATCCTGTGCATAGAAAGTCAGTTTCGCAATACTGTCTGATTGTAAAGTGACTTATTATGTCAAAAAAGCCTTGTTATTAATATAGTGCATCTTCATTGGGGCTCTTCTCTGTTTTTTATTACACTAGCCATTGGCTACAGATTTTTCTCCATCAGATGCATTTGTCCATGCATGTCCACTCCATGCACATTTCTTACTTAATGTGTAAGAATTTTGGGTACATGAACATTGATTAGTGTAGATCTTGTTTGTGTACATGGTTGTTGGGTGGTCATAAATCATTAACTCAATCCATTAATTTATGGCTAAAGTTAGAAGCAGTTCCCAGCTGTGGAAGGTTCTTGATTCTCCTATGTCATATCTTTACTTAAACACATGTTCCATTCTTCTTCTGATACTGATCACTGCAATACAGGGGACCAAGTATACAAAGTGTCTGTTAACTGTTGTTGTTTGAATATGAACTTCTGTTAGTGGATACAGGACTCGGAGCATGTGAGTGTGGACTACCACAATCCAAAGACCCACAAATACCATCAAAAGCATGAGACAGCTGTTTCCATAAGTTGTTCCTCCGTGATTTACTTGTAACTATGTTGGGGGATCTGATCGGGTCATTACCAAGATAGTGAGCTGCAGTAGGTTTGATTTAGCAGTTTACTCCCATTGACTTGCAGTGTAGGGGAAGTTAGACATGTTTGCACACTTCCATTCTTTCACTGTTCATCTCTATTACTGTGATTCAGTAACTTTACGATTGGATAGAAGGCAAACAGCTTGAGTAGTTCTCTAGAATGTTTCTAAATACTTTCAATGTGCCTATTTAGAGAGATTGCTATACTCATATTCATTTCCTGTGGTGGATTAAATGTACTAAGCAACCAGTAGGAATAAATGTAATCAGTACCGATGTAGAAATTTCTTCTGAAATCAGGATGATGAAGTACTGGTGCCTCATGCAGCTGGTTTTTAATTAACTCAAATGCTTCTTGATATTCCTTATTCCATTTTCAGATGGAGATGGACTTGTGAAGATAAAAAGAATCAAGGATGAATACTGTGATAGAAATTGCATGAAATGAAATGAGAGATTTTTCAGTTGTCTACAGCATATTTGTGCAGGAAAATTTCTCACTGGTTTCATTTTCATCAGATCAGATATGATTCCACACAAAGAAATGACATGACCAGGGAAATCGTTTTGCAATTTGGCAAATTCTTATTTATCCATCCTTAATGTGACTCTTGCTCCACTAAACCCTTCAATTACATGGCACAGAATGTCTAAATGTGCTCTCTAAAGGCAGTACTAATTTGTATACTGCCTACATAATGTTAAGTGTCAATGGTTTGAATGGCTCTGAGCACTATGGGACTTAACATCTATGGTCATCAGTCCCCTAGAACTTAGAACTACTTAAACCTAACTAAACTAAGGACATCACAGAACACCCAGTCATCACGAGGCAGAGAAAATCACTGACCCTGCCGGGAAGCGAGAACGCTACCGCACGACCACGAGCTGCGGACTAAGTGTGTCAATAATTCTTCTCTTTGAACTTCGTTAAGTGCTGTCATAAAGGCCACTGATGATACTGACAGACCAAAGGCCATTCTTTTAAACTGGTAACACCTTCCACTCCACAGAAAGCCTGTGTTCTGCCTGCTATGCCTTCATCTTCCAGTTGGTCACATTGTACAGTAAACTGCATCATTTCTCCATGAGCATCAGTTAGTAAATGCACACTGCCATCTTCTTTTGTTACAGTGGGGATTGGAATGGAACCTTCCCTACCTGAGTTATAAATTATCTGATTCTCCTACATATTCTTAATTGCTTTATTAACTACTACTTTCTAGGGCAAGGATACTGGGTACAATTTGCTATGGAATGACTCATGATTCTTAACTGGAGTTTCACAAGCGCATCATCTGATCGGACCAGGTGTTTTTAGAACAGATCAACATAACGCCCTTGTATTTTTACCTGTTCCTCCCATTTACCTTCAGGCATGTCCACTAATGATTGAATCATATTTTGAGTACTAGTCACAGCATCTTAATCATTATTATTCTCCTGCAGACCAGCATTTCCTCAGACTTACTTGAAGATGCAGTTCCCAAGCTCATATTTATGAATGGAGCACCCTAATTGTCTCCCTTGATGAATCCTGAAACTATCTCCTCTTCTGTTCATTTCTGTCTGACTAGTGGAAGGAAGTGCAAGAGAATGCGTTTACAAAGCTATTCAGAATCAGCCAACTCTGAGAACTAAACTGATGTCAAGTGATGCTAAAATGAATACACTCTGCTTGTACATACTCTCCTGAATTCTGAAATTTAATAGTGCCTGGCCTTTGGTGGGATTGCATTGATTGTTTACAGCAATGGCAATATGGAAATGATCTACAGGAAATATTCAAAATGCAAGGATGTAGATTTTCTGTAATAGCTCCCGTCTTCCTCGCATGAAAAGCATTAAAATGTATTCATGTTTCCATTTCTCCTTCCTCTATAAATCCTAACTCACTACAGTGACAGGTTTGCACTAGGTTGTGTTCTGACTCATTTCTGACAATTTCAGTTTCTGAGTGGCCAACTTCCAAAATTCATTTAGTTTACTGTATCATAACTTCACATATTACAGCTTCAGCTACATGACTTCAGCTTTGGAATACCTGGCCATTGGTTTTGCACTCTCTCTGGCATATGTTGGAAGTATTTTATTTTCAATCCTGCTTCTTTTTTTTTTCACAAAACCAAAATTTGTTTATGAAGGTGGTTTAAATTCTTCAGAATTGGAATAAATTTTTGTTAAACAAATGACCGAGATATTTGCTTAACATTACATCTGGCTAACACACATGTCTACTTTGCCCTGTTTGGTTTAATGTTTCTGAAATGTTCGAGCTGTTTGAACCCAACCAAGGTGAATACCCTGTGCCCATTTTTGACTGTCCTGAAAGTTCCATTATCTGCGGTTATTTGAGGTGCATTGTCAATGTTAGTCTCTATTTTGTCTAATGCTGCATTAATTTTGTGTAGTAGAAGCTCTTTATTTATTCCTTTTCATCCTTTGTCACAGTCTGAGGATTTCCGGTGAATTTTGTCATTTACACAATGCACAGCTGCTCACCTACAACCTCTACAGGTATTTCTTGTCACACGCGCTACTGCACATTGATGCTTGCTAGCCACGTTCCTCTTGTATGTAGCTGATCTCCATGATTAGTTTGGCTTTGCTGTTGGACAACCATGTTGATAACATGCTTAAACAGTATCTTCCCTAGAATTTGGTTGGTTCAACTAATGCCTTCATTGTAGAGTTGGCATGTTTTAATACTTGGTCTCACTTCTTTAGATGTTAGGCCCTGGTAAAGAGCTTTTGATGTGATGATGAGTCATTCCTTCCCTGACTGGTATGTACTTCTCATGTAGTCAGGTTAGCTAGTTGTGTCAGTTTTTTAGTAACACCCGGAGACCACGTGTAGGGTCCGTTTAGGTTGACACGTGCACATGTGAAGCTGCATTGCCCCCTGAAATACTTTTATTAACCTTTTGTCAGTTATGAAACTTATTAGGTATATCTTATGTTGGATAAGTAGTACATTGTACAACAGTCATTAAAGATACAGTTATGGAATAGTAAATAACTATTCAAAACTGAGCAATATGAGAAAACTACAGAAGGTTTTCAGCTCCATGGAAAGGAGGTTGAAAATTTTTACAGCAGCATATATAGGATCTCTCTGCAGCAGTGGCACTGCACATAATTCTTTAGTTTAGTGCCACACATGTGAATTGTTTCTAGAGACTGCATCCTTGGTGACAGAACTCAGCAAGATTTTCTGTGGTGGATTAAACGTAATAAGTGTACCTGTGGGAAGCACTTTCGTAGCCTCTCACAGTCAAACACCACTGCGTTTTGTAACAGGCCTACTCTCCAATTTATCACCCTTAAGGAAAACACAGTTGCAGTAAATGTTAGTACACAACAACAGAAGAACCCACATAAGCCACAGTCTTACTGGTGGATGTGGTCTGCCAGACTGTTGATCTGACTCGTGGAGCAGTTAACAACCTGTTGCAGCTTCTCGTTGTTTTAAACTTTTATTAGAACTATCAAACCCTCAGCAAATACAATAACTTTATGTTCTTCTACACTTATATGCATTATGTTCAGCTGCTTTGCCTTTTGGTCACTTTACCTAGAGTACAATCTGCTAATGATGCTGTAATACACAGAAACATATAATCATTTAGGAACTCTTGGAGGATACATGTTGACCTGGACTGAATTTCTATTTAGTATGATGAACGGCAGCTTGTTCCACATGAAAAAAATGTAAGTGGATGTGGACGAGTAGGAGAAACAAGCCATTAACGTTCAAACACAGTATCGGTACTGTGATGCTTGACACCATGTACATCCACATGACTAATCTGCTATTCAGAATAAAGTGCGTGCAGAGGGATCGTTGACTGACCTTCAAGCTATTTTTTCCGTTCCACTCACGGACAGCATGGGGAAAAATGAACACTTTAGTCACACCATGTGAGCTCTACTTTAATTGGTGGTGGTGGTGGTGATGGTGGTGATGGTGGTGATGGTGGTGGTGGTGGTGGTGGTGGTGGTGGTGGTCATCATCATTTCAACCTATGTAGGTTGGTGCCAACAAAATATTTTCACACTAGGAGAAAACTGGTGATTGAAGTTTCATCAGAAGATCTCACTGCAATGAAGAAGACCTTGGTTTTAATGATCGCCACACAAATTCGCTTATTATATCCATGACCCTGTCTCCCCCTAGTTCAGGATAATACTAATTGAGTGGCCCTTCTATGAACTGATTGTTTTAGTCTGTCAATAATATCTGATGCAGATCTCATAAAGCACAGCAATACTTCAGATGACGGTGGACAATCTTGATTATATGCACTCTTTCTTGTAGACCTGTGGTCCTCTCAAAGTGTACCGTCAATAAAGTGCAGTCATTGGTTAGGTTTTCTCACAACAATGCCTATATGATCATTCCAATTTAATTTGTCTGAAATTGTAATTTCTAGGTATTAAGCTTAATTGATAGCCTTTAGATTGAGATATTGTGAAACAGAAATTTAGCAGGTGTCCCCTTGTACTCTTGTGGATGTTCTCATTTCTCCTTATTGAGACACAATTACCACTCTTCACACCATACAAATATCGTATAAATCATTTTGCAATTCGTATTGATCATCTGACAACTGTGCTAGATGGTAAATGAAAGGATCATCTGCTAACAATCTAAGAGGACTGCTCAGATTGTTTCCTAAATCATTTGTGTAAATCAGGAACAGCAGAGGGCCTATAACAGTCCAGTGGCTCACCATAAATTATTATGGCCTATGACCTTTCTGACAGGAAATCATGAATCCAGTGAAGATTTGACACATAACTATGCAATTTTATTAGAAGTTGTGTCTAAGGAATAGTGTCGAAAGCCTTCTGGAAGACTAAAAATATGACACCACTTTGGATCCCCCTGTCAGTCTCAATTGTTACATTATGGAACTAAAGTGTGGATGTGTTGCCTTGCTTAACGAGAAAAACATTTTCTGAATCCATGCTGACTGTGTATCAACAGATTGTTTTCCCAGAGCAAATGGGTGTGTTGATGATGATGATGTTGTTGTTGTTGTTGTTGTTGTTGTCGTTGTTGTTGTCTTCAGTATTGAGTCTGGTTTGATGCAGCTTTCCAAGCTACCCTATACTGTGCAAGTTTCTTCATCTCCCAGTACCTACTGCAACCTAAATCCTTCTGAATCTGCTCAGTGTATTCATCTCTTGGTCTCCCTCTACAATTTTTACCCTCCATGCTGCCCTCCAATGTTAAATTTGTGATCCCTTGTTGCCACAGAACATGTCCTACCAACAGTCCCTTCTTATTGTCAAGTTGTGCCACAAACTCCTCTTCTCCCCAATTCTATTCAATACCTATTCATTAGTTATGTGATCTACCCATCTAATCTTCAGCATTCTTCTGTAGCACCACATTTTGAAAGCTTCTATTCTCTTCCTGTGCAAACTATTTATCATCCATGTTTCACTTCCATACATGGCTACACTCCATACAAATACTTTCTGAAACGACTTCATGACACTTAAATCTACACTCGATGTTAACAAATTTCTCTTCTTGCCATTGCCAGTTTACATTTTATAATCTTCTCTACTTCGGCCATCATCAGTTATTTTGCTCCCCAAATAGCAAAACTCTTTCACTACTTTGTGTCTCATTTCCTAATCTAATTCCCTCAGCATCACCTGACTTAATTAGACTACATTCCATTATCCTCATTTTGCTTTTGTTGATGTTCATCTTATATCCCCCTTTCAAGACACTGTCCATTCCGTTCAGCTGCTCTTCCAGGTCCTTTGATGTGTCTGACAGAATTACAATGTCATCGGCGAACCTCAGCACTTTTATTTCTTCTCCATGGATTTTAATACCTACTCCGAATTTTTCTTTTGTTTCCTTTACTGCTTTCTCAATATACAGATTGAATAACATTAGGGAGAGGCTACAACCCTGTCTCACTCCCTTCCCAACCATTGCTTCCCTTCCATGTACCTCGACTCTAATACCTGCTATCTGGTTTCTGTACAAATTGTAAATAGCCTGTTGCTCCCAGTATTTTACCCCTGCCACCTTTAGAATTTGAAAGAGAGTATTCCAGTCAACATTGTCAAAAGCTTTCTCGAAGTCTACAAATGCTAGAAATGTAGGTTTGCGTTTCCTTAATCTTTCTTCTAAGATAAGTCGTAAGGTCAGTATTGCCTCACGTGTTCCAATATTTCTATGGAATCCAAACTGATCTTCCCCGACATCGGCTTCTACCAGTTTTTCCATTCGTCTAATTATGGACGTATTGTGTAAGCATACTCTGAAACAAACCTGAGTGGCATACAATCCCGACCAGAAGCATTCTTTATTAAATAATGTAAGCTGCTTCTCAACATGGAGAAAACCTGCTACCAAGTTAGTCATGTTCGCATTCATTCTTGATTTGAATACTAGAATATATTCTTGGTTTTTGAAATTCTTTCAGCAAAGCAAACTATGCTTTCTGTAACTCAGCTTTAGTCTCACTTCATCAGTAACAACACTACTGTTATCGCACAGTGAAGGTATTGATTCCTTGTTGGTGTTGTTGTACCTTACATACGACCAAGATCTCTATCGATTCTTCTAGTTTTAAGGCCAGTTTCATTGTGGAACTTACTAAAAGCCTCTCACACTGGGATTTTACATTGTTTTACATTTGGCATTCATTTCTTCATAGCTTCTGTAATAGTGTTCCAATCTGTTTTGTGTACTATGTGGGACCTCTTACTAATTTATTTTGTACATAGCTCTCAACTGCCATTGTTTCCATTCATTTGTATCCATGATCTCTGGTCTAGGCCTACATAGTCAGATCAGATGGAGTTCAGGCTGCCTCTGAAAAAGGTGTCAAGTGCATTTTTAACTGTGTTTCTATATGTATACTTTACGTTTATTTTTGTGTGTTTGGATCTTACAACATTCAGTCTCGCTACAATAAGCGTGTGGACACTAACCCGTGTATCCATCGTAATGCTCCCTATTTGCTCATTATTATTTGTTGCTAAGTAGTCAACAATGCTTTTGCAATAATTTACAATTAATGTGGGTACCTGCACTAATAATTATTGCTGTAAATACTTCTCTGAGAAAGCTTTTGGTATGTCAGATGACATACCTAAAATCGACTTGCGACATGTATTTTAGCCAACATATGGAGGCTAGATTGAAGTCATCATCAACTGTGTTTGTATGACTGGGGTACCTATTTGGAATGGCTAAGCTCTTCTTTGAGCTGTTCAGCAACTCATTCAGGTGGTTGGTTAAACAAGGTCTGTAAGCTTCAGTGCTTTCTATTAGCGATTGGTGTTCTGGATCTTTCCCAACACAGCTACAATAATTTACAGTTACAATACCAACTGCATCTAAAACTACCTTCATCCTGTTTTTGCCCTGCACTGTTTTAAATTGTCAACCATTCTGTAGCTTACTGAGACCCTCTAATATAGTAAGACAGCCATTCACCACAACACAGCCCCCACTATCCGAGTAGGCACCTGCTGTGTGTAGTGGTCCCCTGACATATTAAGCATAACCCAGGAAACACAACACCGTAAGGCGCAAGTCAGAGAATCTGCAGACTGAGTGCAGGACTGTCGTAGCCCCTGATACAGAGCTGAATTGGTGGTACGTTTCAAAGGACCATGGTCAATTCTGTCATAATGCTACTGATAGTGAGCTCCACCTTCAAATAGCAAGACAGGCAGTCTTTACCATATCAGCTAGCCACCAAAAGCAGACGCACTGTGTGTGTTGCTTTGGATCAGATCAGTGTTATTACCAACATGAGCCACCGTCTGCGATTGGCAAAAACCTCTGTTCGCCATGGCATCCAGAAGCACCTATTCCACATCAGGAATAAGTAATCCTGAACTTTCATATAGGCTTGACCAGAGTTTTGCAACATTAGTTGGTCCGGTCCTAGTGTTATATTGCATCCTCAGTCATTGCCACATTTCTTCACTGTAATAGGTCTTCAGCAGTCCCATAAACATTTTATCCAGTGGCTGGATCCTACAGGTGCAGTGAGAGGGGAGTCTAACTAAGTGAACACGATGAATCCTACTTGCAGATAAGAGCCTCAATGCTGGTAGCACAGTTCAACATGCTAATTTCATTGTTGCTGCCTCCTTCTCTGACTTAGCCAACCAAAAGTGTCATCCAAGGGACATTGTGGCAGCTTTAAAACATTGCATTTTCTATTCCCCACCAAGTTAACAGCCATTTGATCATAATCCAGTTTCTTTTGTTGCTGTTGGTCCTGCGACACAAATGTCTGACTGCTACTAGAATCCCCATGTTATTTGTTAGCTCAGTAATACCCAGACTATATTTTACTGTAACATCCAGAAACCGCTTTGAACACAAGAATTAAGATTTAAACATCCATGTGAACATCAAGGGGGTTACGGAATACTTGGAAGCCAGACTGTTTCATAACCCCCCCCCCCCCTCCCCAAATAAAATCTGACATCATCATTCTTTGGATGAATAACTTGTAGAGCCTTCATGGGGAGTTACAAAATTGACTTGCTTTATTAAATTACTATATGACCAACTTCTGCTCCTCAAGGACCTCTCACCTATGAATAATTTTACAGTGTATATTGTAAATGGTCAGCCAGCCACATACACCCCTGTGTCTCCTAGTTTTCCTCTTGTGTCGGTTGTGTTTTAATTGACACTTCTTAACATCTCCCGACTCCCACATTTTTTTCATGTGGTTGAGCACCTGTGGTTGAGCCCACAAACACGCATATGTACCATACCGCACCTGCATCAATCAGCGGCTGAATGGGGCAGCGAAAGGAAGAGTGGCTAATGTACAGCATCGAGATCTCCCAGCTCTTGCATCTGTTAGAGCTGCTGCCACTCTGCTGATGATGCAAGAAAGTCAGTTATTCACTGATCTATCCATCCATCCATCCATCCATCCATCGATTTCACTTCTTCAGTTAGGAGTATTGCCTCTGATGTATACTGTGTGGGGATTGTCTATAACAAAGAATTGGAGTGATGGACGACATATGAGAAGATGCGCATAGAAAAAGATGAAGAAAGATCGTCAGAACAGGACACACTGACTCCAGTTTAAATCTGTCGTAAGACAGATCCAGCAGCACTCCACATGTACAGTGAAACAGTCTTCCGCCAACCAGCTTTCAGAGGTTATTTAGGGTTACCTTTTCAGTATTTTGGCATAAGGGGTCTGCACTCTCCAGTAACTCATTTGAGAGTTATTGCATTCCATTTGCTTTCATGCCAGATTAGCTCAGTATCTGTATTGCACTAAAAATATCACAACACTGCCAATGCTGAAGATGTGTGCTGTGCATTTTGTTTACTAACAACTCCTATCACATCCATTAACAGTATTCTCTGCTCACAACACAATGCCCACCTTACACTTCAACCTTGAGCTCACAACCTCCAGGGACTCGGTGCTCTTTGGTGGGTTCATGCTTGGCTACCACAGGCTCCCAGCCTTTGCAGCATCTTTTCCCTTCTGTGCTGCATGTCTGTCATGTTAGTATCATTTTTCCTTTTCCTTGGAGAACATGTCTGGTGTTTTTTTTTTTTTTTTTTTTTTTTTTTTTTTTTTTTTTTTTTTTTTGGGAATGTTGCACACTGTCCATAGCTGACATACACAGTCTCACCACTGGTTTTCATGCGCATTTTCCTTCCTTCATTCACCTTCTCCTATCATTCCTCCTCTTCAATATTTAAGGCTCCTCTTTGTCCTTCTTCCTCCCTTTGTCCACGTGAAGGCCAGTAAATGCATCTAAAATGTTGTAGGTGACTGGGTAACATGTAATTCCCAGCCTTGGGCCAACTGGTAATGTTGGCATATATCACCTGGTGCAGGCCAGGCCCAGAGAGGGGCGATTACAAGCACTGCTACCTTCCTAAATTGCTGATTGTTCACTCCTAAGTCACATGTACCAAACACCTGGCACAGGGACCAATCACCTAAGGCTGCTGTGTGCCCATTTGAAAGGGGCACCCAGTTGGAAGGAGCAAGCCATCAGACATGCTGGCAGTCATGGGAGATTTCGTCGAAGTGAGCCAATTATCATCTTTGCAGTCCACGTCTACCAAACATAAATGGAATGAAGCTCCCAATTCAAAGACCCTCCCAGCTGCATCACAGTGCTGCTCAATAGTCTAACAGAGGCCTAAATCCAAATGTATATCTGATCAGGGTGGCATTGCAGTCCATCGGGTGACTAAAAAGGTAGATGCCTCCTTAGTGCCCACGAGCACTATTTTTATCATCTTTGTTACAGTGGGAGAATCTGTCCAGGATCAAAGCAGGCTATGATGTTATCACAGTCTGACTGTACATTATGAACCTAAAGAGCTGCTCCCAGTGTCATCATTTCAACCACACTTTATAGTCTTGTTGTCAAGCGGCCAACTGTGTAACTTGATGTAGGGAAGCTAACCACCTTGCTGCTGCATCTACTGCAATGGTTATCATGCCACCTCCTGTTGTAATTATCTGTTATGTTTTGATGAGCAGCTGTCTAGGAGATTTGGGTAAACGAAAAAGTTCCTTACCCAGTCACTCGCAAGTTACTGGCTAGTTAAAAACCCTGTGTCCTACTGTCAGGCACTTATAATGTGGTTCTTGCTTCATCTTGCTCTATGAAGGACATGGCCGTGCAGACATGTGACCTCAAATACATCTGAGAGATTGTGAAATCTCCCATTGTCATGGTAGTATCACCATCCCCTTGTCCAGCTGTGCAACAAGCCATCAAACCCTCGCCACAATGGGAGAAGTCACCAGATACATAACCGACATGCTAGAAAGGACAGATGAAATACTCCCATGAAGACTTGCTATCTCCTTTCAGTCAACCAACATCTAAGACATCCTCTGCCAACTGGAAAGGCTCAAGAAATCCAACAAAGGCAAACAGTCTTCTCCTAAACTGACTCGGAGATACTCTTCGATGGTGTCATCATGTACTACCTTCACCTGGCCAGCCTCCGTGCCACCAGAGCACAGAGGTGAAACCCCTTGACTTTTATCCTCATCATGATTGTCCTTACAATGACCAACACTTCCCGAATTGTGATGCCAGGTAGAATATCTTACAAACATTATCCGTATCACCGCAGAACGTTCTGTTCCCTGCTCTTTGTCTATACAATGCATGTTCCACACCTTAGGTCATCATTTTGCGGAAATTTCAAGCTCTTCCCACTGTCGCCCGGCCGTCTTCCATCAGAAATGAATGGAGGTGGCTCAAGTGATACCCTTCCCATCTCTGAATTGTGAGGCACAGTACTGCCTATGATATGAGAGAGCAGTACTCTCTTGTGGACAACCAGAATGCACGTTTCCCAGTCACTGGTGGGAAGCCATTGTCATACCCATACCTAAGCCCGGTAAGGACAAACGCATTCTTTCTAGTTATCACCCAATTTCTCTTGCCAGATTCGTTTGCAAGGTGATGCAGCATATGTTTTATGCCTGGGTGGTATGTTGGCTCCAGTCTCGCAATTTACTAACCACTGCACAGTGTGGATATCGAGGACGCTGTTCTGCAATTCACCATCTCGTCACTACGTCCACCCGTGTTATGAATGGTTTCCTGCAGAAATCCCAGATTATGACCATGTTTTATGCTTTGGAGAAAACCTAAGACACATGCTCCATGACTGAAAAATTCCTCAAGGAAATAGTTCAGGCTGCCATGGACGTCCCGTGTGTAGAGAGTGCACAGGATACCAAAGACTGAGTTTTCAAGGCCCAAGTGTCCTCTCCCTTGTCAATCACCTTTATTCCTGAAGATTGTGTTCCTAAGTATTCCTTCCTCAGTGACTGTACCTTTGTGTATACTGATGGTTCTCAGATTGACCATGGTGTTGGGTACACCATTGTCATTGGTGGCAACGTCTTTAGTTATTGGCTTCTGGTGCACTGCTCAGTATTTACAGCGTAGTTTTCACCCTGTATCAGGCCACTGAATACATTTGGCGACACAGGCTTTTTAGATGTGTCAGACACTGTCGGCACCCTTCAAAGCCTCTGTGGGCTGTACACCACCCATCCCTTAGTGCAATCGTTCCAGGAAAACTGTCACTTGATCACTCGTGATAGAGCCACTGAGATGTTCATGTGGGTTCGTGCCCATGTCGGTGTGGCAGGAAACAAAGCTACTGATACTGGTGTCAAGGGTGCAGTAATTTTACCTCAGCCCATTGGTTCATAAATTCCCTCTAATGATTACTGTGTTGCCATCTGTCAGGAGGTGGTGTCACTTTAGCTTCACTGGTTCTCCATTCAATGGAATAAGCTCTGGGTTATTAAGCTTCTCCCTGTGGCTTGGACAAACTCCTGTCAGCCCTCCCTTCATGAGGTCATTTTATCTAGGCTGCGTACTTTGCACTGACTTTTCAGCCTTCGCCATTTGTTAAGTGGCACTCCCCCAGCATGTTGTGGACATTGGGTGCAATGTTAAAATGTCAGGCATTTCCTGGCAGAATGGTGTTTTTTTTAATAGTTTGTGTGCCTGTTTGAGTTTTCCATCTAAATTATCGCCCGTTTTAGCGAACGACAAGCGAGCTGTTGACCGCGTTACTTTTTATCCATAAAAGCAATATGGCGAAGACCATGTAATTTTTATTTCAGGACCTCCATTACTCTATGGCATACATTATACACTTTTCTCCACGTCTTTGTTTTAGCATTCTTCTGTTCCATCGATTGTGAATAGTGTAGTCATTTCTACCTCCTCTCTTAGTCTTCATGTTGTATAGTTCTGATATGGGCGCATATCATTATAGTTGCTTTTGCACCCAAATACAAAACAAAAGAAAAGGAAACAAACACCACACAAACTAATGTGTAGAAAGCAGGAGTTTCGAAATCAGAATGAAAGATGGAATTTCCATTTGTGCATGACAGCAGAGGGACTGAAACTCGTGCAGGGACTTCTGGAAACACAATTCTGGTATGCTCTTAGGCGATTTGAAGTGCTCCACGTTTTTCAGTCCAATGTGTGGATCTCATTGTGTGATTTTTTTTTTTTCTTGTCCTCCGTATGTGATTAGGACTTCTGCATCTTACAGTCTCCAAATTGAACTGTTAATATGTTGCTTGTGTTGAGCGTGACATTCACTTACATCTGTTAGAGAGAAAATGATAGTGTGTATGGTGAACTTGATGAAAGTCATGGCAGTAAGAAAGCAAATACTGGGTTGGTGTATATGTTCATATCATTTTTCCAATTTTGATAAACACAAGACATACATAAGCGATTTCAGTCACCAGTAATGTGTTTTTCTTCACTATTTACAACAGTCTGCCAAAACTGGGGCAACTTTACTATTCTGTGACTAGAAATCGTGTGGTTTTGAGGCAAAGAACTCACCAATCCATGTTCACAGTGCCTTTCCATCCAGAAAGAAAGGAAGTAAGTTTCTCAAAGGTTGTTATGCAGAGAGCAAAAAAGGTGAAAATCTGAGTGCACAAGATTAAGTGAACCACATTGGTCTGGAATGACTTCTAAAATAAACTCGTGTACAATATTTTTTGTCAGTCTAGCAGAATGATAGAGGCTGCTATAATGGCGCAGCATCACTTCATAAAGTCTTCCTGGTCATTGTTCTTGGACTGCATCTGCAAGAAGTCGAAGTTGTTTAAAATGAATGTATTTTCTTTGTGAAACTTTTGATGTGTGCAGATCTTTGTATGGGGAGTTGCTGCTTTGTCTGGACGCAATCATTCCTTTCTTTTCCTTGTGTTAGCATACACACACCATTTCTCAAGGCCAGTGACAATACAGGATAGGAATCATTGGTGTTCTTAATGAACCACTAGAATCCGATCAAGCAGTGAGACACAGATGTACCCCTGCCGGTTTTTGTGATTTTGGCTAGGAGCACACGATACCTGTAAAAACAGTTTTTGAATATTCCCCTTTTGCATGCAAATGTAACATATGGTAAAATGATCACACTTAATCGTATTTCCCTGTTCTCAAGTACACTGATGTAGTTCATCGTGGGTTAAGGTGCCTTTAATTGAAAAAATGACAATATATAAACTTGACAAGCAATGGTGAACCCCAAATAAAAGATAAGCAATAAATAAATTCATAGCAATTGGAATAACAACATGCAAAACACAAAAGCTACAGAATTATACCCCAGCCTAATACCTATTAAGTCATGGTGTGAAGGCATAAGTACAATACAGTTTAGAGACCATAAACAAGTTTTCCAGTTGGAGCTCCTACAAAGTTGGAGGTGACACACCTGTTTATTTATTTATTTAATGATCGAAAAAAAATAAACAAAAATAATCATGTAGCCTACTCACTTGTCTAAAGCAGTTGAATTATGCCTGGTGCCTCGAGAGATTCAGTTGTACTCATTCATGTAAGGACATGAAAAAAATGCAGTCAAGCCAAATTGTTACACTGATGTGTGCTATGAAGTTGTTCACACACCATAATCGCACAGAAAACAAATCCAAAAATTCAGAACACAATTAATCTAGGTCTTGATAAGGAACCAGATCTGACAAAAGATACATATTTTAATTTATAGAAAATTCAAAAGTAACAAAAGCATGGAACCCAAACAAATTTTTGGTGTCAGTATCATTAATAACCAAATACACATCTGCAGTCCGTTCAACCACATGAGCTGTGGTGGACAGAAACAGAGTGAGAATTGTAATATGCTGCTCGTTTGTAGCTTAGCACATGGCATTTGATGGTTGCTGACGGAGGGAGCTGATCTGTGTGAGAGTCTGAGAGCTGAGGAGTGGAACAGTTGATATGGTGTTGACTTATGGAGATAATGGTTTCTTCAGTGCAAACACTTAAATAAAAAGTTCATTCTAACCTGTAGACAATAATGAAATGGAATGAATGTCAAGGTCCATTCATATTGAGGAAGGCTGGGTGTGACAAATTGAAGCCATGTAGTTTTTGTTGTCCCACAACTCTCACCATCTAGGGGGCAAGCAGCCTCCTCACGCCGCACAAAGTGAGAGGGATTTGTTGCAAGTGCCACACGGTTTCCTTGTCAGCATCATCATTGGGTTTATCCATCTCAGCTAGGCTTCCCAGCTTGAGCAGCTATGTCTTCATCTTGTGCCATGTGCAGAAATTGTTCACTGTAAATGATGGTGACGTTGCCTGGTTCTTCGATTTGGTAGGCTACTGCATGGGGGACTTGGACAATGACCAGTATTAAAAAGTTTTCTGCAGACAGATCTTCACTTCAAAGGGTTCTCTGATGAATATCCTTATTCGGCACTAGGCAGATGATCATATCATCAACTGCAAAGTCTGCGTTAGATTCTGTGGAGCTTTTAGGAACAAAGTGACACTTAGGGCCCTCAAACCCTTCAGCTCTGCTACCTAATCCTGATAAGACTGATGTGACTGCCTGCGTTACTGGTAAAACTCTACACAAGTGACACTGATTTGAATGCGCTCGTGGCTATAAGGTGATGACAAACTACAAGTTTCATCAAAAGTGTGAGGCCAGTTCATTTAAAGCACAACTACTGTTGGACACATGACAGGAATCCCCAACAAACCCTAAAGTTTGTTTCAATTATCCTGAATGCAATGAGGTGTTGGTGTAGCCAGTTTTCATGTTTCACTTCTTCAGCAGAGTCGTCATACGACATAAACCATCGTGGGTAGCACCTGTGATGGTGGAACCTGAACCATCAACGTAGCCACTAGTTTTTCCAAGGTGGCTATAGTAAATTGCTGGTGCCAGACAAGTGGTAGAGGTACCACATTTGTAGGTAAGATGCAAGAAGAAAGTCACACAAACTGAGTGTTTGAAGGTTGTACTTGGTAACACTTGTTTTCTAACTCTGGACCCAATAAAACGTGTCGCTGTTAGAAATGGTCTAGTTAGTAAGGACGTGTGAGCATAAGTATGAGGTAGGTAGCAAATGAGAAACATTTGCCTGCCAAGGACAGCTCTGTTTCAGCTGCAGGCAATAGAGGTGCAGGATTGAGATCAGTGGCTTTTGTTCGGGACACAAAGCAAGTGAACAGTGCACTATTCTAATGAGCAATAATGGTGGTGGAGGTGCAGCAGTGTAAGGGTTTCTACAGACTTCATATATGATTTCATTTCGTATGATACAGAATCTGGTTTCACCACATGATCTGTGTTCTCGTGTATTTCTGTTCCTGCTCAGAAATCTGTGTTTGGTCTGCAAGATTTAAATGCATTGTACGTAAATTGCTCATACTGGCACTGTTCTCTTTTGCACTGGATTTTCATATTTTCTCATTTGTAAGGGAAAATTCCATATTAGCTAGTTTTGATGGAATATATGTGCATCTTCAGTATATTTCCTCACAGAGTGGATATGGAAATCTGCTTTTGAATTTCTTTACTTCTTGACATTGAGTATGCTTTGCAATCTTGTGGCTAAATCATTCTTCCATGTAACTGCTAAAAATGCAACAGTAGTTAGACAAATGCGTTCACACGTTGCTGGTAGTAGGCACAAAAAGTACATTTTCGTAGAAATGAAGATACAACAATCATCCTTCCACTAGGATGAAAATTTCAAAGGAAATAATACATTCTATTAATAAATAGTTCCCAAAACTTTGTCAAAACCTAATTTGAAAGAATTGTCGTTGTTGTTGTTGTAGTTGTTGTTGTTCCCTTCACTCATGAGACTGGTTTGATGCAACACTCCATGCTACTCTAAACTGTGCAATCATCATCTCCCAGTACTTACTGCAACCTACATCCTTCTTAATCTGCTTAGTCTATTCATCTCTTGGTCTCGCTCTACGATTTTTGCCCTCCACGCTGCCCTCTAGTACTAAATTGGTGATCCCTTGGTGCCTCAGAACATGTCCTACCAACCAGTCCCTTCTTCTTGTCAGATTGTGCCACAAACTCCTCTTCTCCCCAATTCTATTCAATACCTCCTCATTAGTTTTGTGACAACCCATGTAATCTTCAGCATTCTTATGTAGAGCCACATTTTGAAAGCTTCTATTCTCTTCTTGTCCAAATTATTTATCGTCCATGTTTCACTTCCATACATGGCTACACTCCATACAAATACTTTCAGAAATGACTGCCTGACACTTAAATCCATACTCAATGTTAACAAATCTCTTCTTCAGAAACGCTTTCCTTGCCGTTGCTAGTCTACATTTTATATCCTCTCTACTTTGACCATCATTTATTTGTCTCCTCAAATATCAAAACTCCTTTACTACTTTAAGTGCCTCATTTCCTAATGTAATTCCCTCAGCATCACCCCACTTAATTCGACTACATTCCATTATCCTCGTTTTGCTTTTGTTGATGTTCATCTTATATTCTCCTGTCAAGACACTGTCCATTCCGTTCAACTGTTCTTCCAAGTCCTTTGCTGTCTCTGACAGAATTACAATGTCATCGGCGAACCTCAAAGTTTGTATTTCTTCTCCATGGATTTTAATACCTACTCCGAATTTTACTCCTGAGTGATATGATTTCCAATCTATTTTTTAAGTGTTCATTTGTTAATGGAAATGCTAAATTCTTCAGAAAATTACATCAAATTTTTACGGTTCCTTTTGGTTTTGAAAGTGAATCCAAAATTTGGCAATATATCCCAGATATGGTTAGCTTACTATAAAATAACACCATAGGCCAACTTTTTCTGATTTTGGAAACAGAATAACCTGTAATCATTTTATCTACAGTATCCACTCCTCCCTCAATGTGAATGTAAAAAAATAATAATTGGCATCCCTGTTTTGGGGCTGGTACCATCCATGTCATGCATTGTAGATAGGAGTATCAGCAAACAGTTACTTCTTGGTTGGGTACAAAAAATGAATTCATTAGCTTGGAAGCAACATTTTGAAACTCCACATGTTGGTCTCTTAGATGCAAAATTCAAGAGGTATCTCCCTTTCCTTCTTGTGAAGAGTGCCTAGAATGGTCAATTTTTTCTCCAACATGTCCTCCACTACTGGCAGTTTGTGTGACAATTGTCAATGATGACATTTCTGTGTGTATCTTTGATGTCACTGACAAGCCTTCCTACAATTATTGCTGGGCTGTTTGTTACTAGAAATGGTCCATCTAGCTGCTTTCCTACATATACTTCAATATTACTGGTATAAAACCTTTTTGTCACTCATGGCACATATTTTAATTGAATATTTTGTGGGTTTGTGTGGTGTATATATAGGGTCCAGGAGTAGCAGCCTCTAAACAGAGTCAACATTTCGTGGACTGTAACATAATCAGCAGGATTATAGAATCACTTCAGGTTGACTGCAAAGGAATGTGGACATTTTCTGACAGCAGTTATGCTGTCAAGTTTTTTCCTTTCATTTGGGGTGGAAATGTCAGCAAATCTCATACAACGTATTACAAGCAGAAATCTCTCGTAGCTCATTGTGGCATTCAGGATATTCATATGTGTACTGCCTAACTCCCGAAATTCTTTTACATTTACATGCTGACCTTTCTCTATACTTGTCAAATGCAAAATGCCAAATATTGGCATAATTTCATGACTATCCATGGCTATAAAATCTCTTGTACATTTTTATTTTTTTTTCAAGGTTGTCATGATTGTATCCCTTACTACCAAATATACTATCTGCAATATTAGTGCCAAAAAACTTGAAAAACACAATTTCATTAGAGAAATCTTTTTAATAGCTTGTGAGACTGGGTGACTTGGAGAGTATGTATGTAGGTGTAGATGTATACAAAATGAAACAACGTGTATCAGATACCATCCCCATATATCATCATGATGTAAAAACTGATTGCTACAAAGTCTGCTCTGTTTAGCCTGTCTAGTGGCTTATAGTGCTTCCTCTGGATTACAGGGTCCTGGGTTCGATTCCTGGGCCGGTTGGGTATTTTCTCCACATGTGGACTGTGTTTGTATAGTTTTCATCATCATTCATGAAAGTGGTGAGATTGGATAGAGTAAATTTAAGGATTTGTACAGGCACTGATAACTGCCCAGTTGAGCACAACACAAACAAATCATCATCATCATGTGTTCTACCCTGTCTGTTGACTCAACTATCACCTGTGTCATCATCTTTGTAATTGTTGTCATTGGTGGTGTTGCTTTCGTTGTTATGAGGTACTGTCTCCCACAGGATTATTTCCTCATCCTGCAGATCCAATCTCGACAATTTTTTTCTACTCATAGCCATTTCTACTGAACCTACTGCCATAATTGTTGTCATTGTGCATTTTTGGCATCTGAGGCTACTGATCTCCGAATCATACTCATTTAGAAATCTTCGTCTTTGATTTCCAGTTACTTGGTCTGTATGGCTGTGGCAACACCTCTACCTTCCATCAGTGACGGAAGAATGACGATCAAAAATTCAAGTCGTAATACTCCAGTTTTTGTAGATACCTTTGAAATGCTTAAATATTATCTTTGCAATAGCTTGCTTGTATAATGTGCCTTAACTGTAGGTGAGACATTCAAAAATTTACTTACAAGGCACATGCACTGACATACAAATTTCTGCCCATGAGCCTAAGATGCGTGAGCCTATTTTGAAAATTGCTCTTGTTACACATTAACAGCCTTTGTGAAGTGTCACACTATCTTTGTGTGCAGCCCATAAATGAGCAGCAGCAGGCTGACAATGTGATAGCAGTGCAGCGGAAAGTGACAAATGTAGGCTGTCCTAATTTTAATCTGACCATAATTGAGATATCTTGTCACAAAACACAGTTTCCAGATTTTGTCCATGTTGTCTTCAGTCGAAAGTATGGTTTGATGCAGCTTTCTTTAACAACACACAGATACCGTTTCCTGTGAGCTTTATTTTTGAACTGCTGAAATTGATTAGGGCTTCTTGTTCACTTAAATAATCTACCCTTCAAATTGTGTGTTGGGTAAGGAGTGCAGTAGTGAGAAAAGTTGCTGCTAACTTAGGTCATTGCCACATGTAGTTCAAAGTAATTCACATTCAACACATACACACACAATTCAAATCTTTCTAGCTGCCTCCTCTGCATTCACCCCTCTGTTATGCCAAAAGTAAACGAAGTGTTGCAGATGTTACACCTATTTCCACTTGCGACCCAGTTTTACAATGCTTAACTGTAGTTCATGATTTTCAAGTTTGCGAAATCCATTGCTTAGCTGCCAGATGATAACTAGAACTTCAAATTCGAAAATGACAGTTGAGACACACACCGACAGCGTCGCGACGCGTTCACCTGGGCGGCGCCGGATATCAGGCGGCGGGTGGCGTCTGGCCGGTGGCCGGTAGCCGCTGCAGCGCGAGGAAACGCTCGAGCGCAAGCTGGTATGATCGCGGCGCAGCCACGAGCTATCCTGCGGAATTGTTTCTGGAATACTTGTTATTGCTGGTGGGTAGAATGTTAAGCGAATTATCTTCGATGTTCAGTCAGACTCATAACTTTTGTCCGACTGCGGTAAAAAAAAAATACAGTTGCACGCGAACAGGCGACAATAAGTTTAGAACGCACGACGCTTGCCACTAGACCACGGGCTCACGTAGTCAGACAACGTCTCGGAAGTAGATAACACTTCCTCCTGACACTTCCGCATCTTACAGTGTTGCCAGATTGTGCAGATTGCCGGACTTAGAGTTGTCAGGGGCGGTCAGTTTTATTCGCCACCTTAAGTGAATGACTCGGACTTAGTCCCTGTGGCGGCCGGCCGGCGGTCATTTTTATTGTCTAAGACTGTACCTGGAGCAGCTAAAACTTCAACTGTGGCTGACTTAACGGCTTCTTTTAAGTCGTGTTGAACCTTGTTTTCTACGTACTGTTCCTTAGTCTCGACCCATTCTACAAATTCTTTTCTTATCGTGGAATGTACGTTTGACGCAGCATCATTCACCCTCTTTTCAATGTTTATTTCGGATAGCGTCTGTGTCAGGTCATTGACCTGACCTTGCAGAGTGACGACATGGTCTGCAAGCTTGTTTACTTTAGTTCCGACCTCAACGGACATTTTTGAAACTTCTGTTGTAACTGCCTGGCAACTTTCGATTTGTACTTTGATGTCTTTGTGCACGTTACCTACTGTGCTCTCACATGCATCTACCTTCTGCAGAATACCTTCTATCCTTTCATTAACTTTAGTACTTAATTCCGAGATATATTCTACCGTGACTGTCCTTATTCTTGCCTCTAAGTTGGCATCAATATTATTTAACCTATTTTTCATTGTACCAATCATGGTATTTAGGTCAAACCATTTTCGCTCTGTCTCCCGTCCCTTTTCCCTTTCTTTTTGTTCCCTTTCTTGTTGTTTTTGTAATTTATAAGCTTCCTTTCCCATTTCTCCTGTTCTCTTTCTTGAAAAAAAAATTCTCATCATTTCAACCATCAAATTTTCTCCCGCTTGCTGTGACGATGATTGCTGTGACGATACGTCACGCACATCACCATCGTCTGCCGTTCTCTCCATTCGCGAATCGGGTCTGCCTGTTCCCGTTCGCGAACGTAGTGGGTATGACTTGACAACCGTGTCATCAACACTGTTTGTCGGCTTTCCTTTGTCATCTGCCATGTTTATTTTCAAGTTTGTGACGTAACTGCTCAAAGAAATATTTCGCGGCACGCCGATCGTCAACTGTCAGATGCGTGCGCTGATAGTCAAACGTCACACCGCGGTAGGTGACAATTGCAGAGCTATACCGGGTAGAAGACAAGATGGCACCTAACTTTGAAAATAAGTGACAAACACCTACTAGA
Source organism: Schistocerca serialis cubense (assembly GCF_023864345.2). Taxonomy (NCBI): domain Eukaryota; kingdom Metazoa; phylum Arthropoda; class Insecta; order Orthoptera; family Acrididae; genus Schistocerca; species Schistocerca serialis. Next base: position 521,658,393 of record NC_064646.1, read on the forward strand.
CACTTAATCCAGCTATTATGGCATCCATCTTGTGTTCTTAACCATAGCAACAATGAAGATGCTAATAATACAAACAAATTAACTTTGCATGAAGAGATGATCAGAAACGAATTTGCATCAGACACCGTAGCATGTACTTCTCTAGTTGTTAAAAATCTGTCAGTACCTTGCCTCCTAGGAATGGAGTTTCTACGTAAGAATCGTGTCATCATAGATTTGCATGAAGGTACATGTACTTTCAAATGCAGTGATAAGAGTATAGTGATTCGACTTATGAGGACCAAAGTTAAGTTGTCCAGCCAAGAACATAAAGTAAAGCTCCGCAAGCTCACATCTCGGCAACAATATTTCAATTATTTAGATGAGTCAGGAGATGCGGACGAAGACTTTGACTTATTACCGACACATGAAGAATTACTGACGAAGGCAAATGAATCTGACGGTTTAGGTGACCGACAAAGAAAGGAACTATACGACCTGTTGACACAATTTACCAATGTGTTTTCTAAGAAACCGGGAATCATAGTCAACTATGTATTCGACATAAAGGTTAAGCCCCACAGCACCTACTGTAAAACCACCTATGCAGTTCCGCAATCCCGCAAGGAAGCTGTACGACAGGAAATCCGAAAAATGTTAAACTGGAAAATAATTGAGCCCTCTGACTCCATATTCGAGCCCATTATTGTCTATATTTAAACACGACGGAAGTGTTAGGCTTGTTCTAGACGCTAGGAACATCAACAAAATTATTGTTCCTGTGTGTACCCGACCGGAAGCATTGGAGGAGCAACTGCAAAGGTTTTATGGTATCAAATTTCTAACCTCCATCGACCTTCGAAGTGGCTATTGGCAGGTGACGTTGTCGCCTTCTTCAAGGAAGTACACGGCCTTTATCTTTGCGGGTCGGTCATATCAATTTCGTGTCGTACCCTTTGGCTTGAATATTAGTTCAGGTGTCTTTATTGCCGCACTTGACCATGTCTTAGGTCACGATTTACTGGACAAAATAACTGTCTATGTCGATGATATCTTAGTAGCCTCGACTTCATGGGAGGAACATCTTGACTTGATTCGGAAAATCTTCGTGAAGTTTGCTAACTTTGGCGTTACTGCCAATTTACAGAAATCAAAGTTTGTAAGAAAGGAAGTAAAATTCCTTGGTCATATTATCTCTTCTGAGGGAATCGCTCCCGATCCTAACAAACTGTCTGCAATAAGGAACTTCGCTGTGCCCTGCACCAAAAGACAATTAAAAGGGTTGCTAGGGTTAACGTCTTTCTTTCGTCGCTTTATACCAAATCAATCCATGAACAGTCCAGTGTTGCACAATCTATTAAAGAAAAACGTTCATTGGGCATGGACCTCTGAATGTCAGCAAGCCTTTGACAAAATCAAACAAGCTCTTCTGAATAGCAATATCCTCAGTCATCCGGATATGAAATCCGAATTCTGCCTTTCTTGTGACGCCTCATTTCAAGGCTTGGGCGCTTGTTTGTTCCAGCTAAAGAAAACTAGAGATAAAGAAGAGATTAGGATACTTAGTTTCGCCAGTCGTGTGCTGACAGAGTGCGAGAGATCGTACTCTGTTACAGACTTAGAAGGATTGGCAGTTGTATGGGCGTTTCGCCGTTTTAATTATTACATTTATGGCCATCCGATCAAAGTGTATTCCGACCATCAAGCTCTTAGCTTTCTCCTTTCGTGTAAGCTCTATCATCCGAGTCTTACTCGCTGGTGCCTATTTCTACAGGAGTACAATTTCGAAATTGTTTACGTGAAAGGCAAGAACAACATCGTTGCAGATGCACTGTCACGCATGCCGGAAGGTATGCCGGAGCCTACGGAACTTGTAGAACAGATTTCCAATCACAAGATACTCCTTATGAAAGGTCCCTTGAATCGTAGTTATTTTCTACGTCTTTGCCGACAGACGGGTACTCTGCAAGAAAGTGACCTGAAATGGAAGAGAGTCAAACAGCTTCTACAAGACAACCCCAATCATCGTTTGTCGAAATTTTATAAATCACACAATGGTGTTTTATTTCATCGTACATCTATGTGGACGGAGCAATGGTGTGTTTTATATTCCTGAGGAGTACGTTGAATATCTCATATGGTAGACTCGCCTATCCTGGGGACATTATGGCCCCGAGAAGTGTAAAAGAAAGATTTCTGCCTATTGCTATGTACCCAATCTGCATAAGAAAATTCATAAACTTCTAAGCACTTGTTTAATCTGTCAGAAGGCAAAGCCCTTCAATCTTTCCAATGTCATACCTTTGAATCCTATATATATACTGAGCGTCCTAACCAAATAGGCAGCACCTCCTCTTCCTCTAGGAAGTGGACCCACATAGTCGAGACTAAGTACCTTGCTGTTTTGCTAGACCTCTTCACTAAGCACGTGCGTTTATACGCGATGAAGTCTTCCAGTGCAAAATCTTTAATAAGACGAATAGAAAAGGATTCTTTTCTTCGTTTTGGTAAGCCGGAAACCATGTTGTCTGATAATGCTTCGAACTTCGTTGGAAAGGAGTGGAGACAGTTTCTTGCGAATAATGGTATTAGACAGATTCTAATCTCAAGATTTAGACCGCAAAGTAACCCGACAGAACGAGTCTTCAAAGAATTTAATCGTTTTATTTGCACCTATGTACCGAACCAGCAAACACGGCGGGTCGATTTCGTTACTCCATTTGAAGAGATTGTAAATAATCTTCCGCACACTTCGACCGGTTTCACACCTTCAGAATTAATCTCCAGGCAAAGGGAAAGCAATGAATGGACTGATCCTATCTCCAAGATAGAAGGTCCAGAAGTCAACCTAGATAATAAGTTAAGACAAGCCCTGATCTCTCTCACAACTCATGCCAATTTAAGAAAAAAGGCATTTGACAGGCATGTCAATAAAGTTCTGTCGTATCGTTTGAACGAGCGTGTTCTTCTGAGGACACACTTCAAACCATCTCTCATCCTACGTAAAAATCGTAAGTGGCAACACCTATACGAAGGACTGTTTGTTATAGTCAGGAAGCCACATATTGGTTGTTATGTGTTGGCAGATCCAGTTAGTGGACGAATAAAAGGACTTTACCACCATGTAGACCTAAAGAAGTACCATGAAAAACATTAAAAAATATCGTTTATTATGTTAAGCTGCAACTAGAAACAAGTGTTATCTGTTTAGAAAGTATGTGAGTCAACAACATGTACATGTATTCTGCAGGTGACGTAATAATTTGAGTGAGGTGGACACAAAGTAATGATGGAGCTTGAAAGATATGAAGTGATTGAAGAAGGTACTCTACGTATTTGGAAAGTAAGATTTGCTTTAGTTTTAAGGTAGTTTTAAGTTTCTTGAGCAATAGAAGACTGCAGTCGTTGAATTGAGTAAGGGATGTGCCAAAGTGTCACCTTGCTGCTTTAGTTTTAAGTTATGGCAAATCTACTTTTTACCAAGTAGTAAAGGTTTTCTTTAAATCCCTCATTCAGACCAGAATGTCCGTATATGTGAAGTATCAACCTAAGTTAAGCTTTCAAAGGATTGATATTTTAAGTCGCTAGAACCATGTACGATGCAAAACTGATACATTGTAATCTGTAGATTACACAGAGTATAAGCAGCAACATATAGTTAATGTACAAAGAAATGAATAATGGTACCCGCAACTGGAGAGCAACTTTAATTTATTTATTACTATGAGTCAACCAGTTAAGAAATTTGCATTTATAATAATATTTAGGTCCTGTATTGGAGAAACTTAGAGAGACTATTCCTATGTCACGAGTATTATACAGAAACCTTCGATATTAAGACACCTAGTTGAGGACTGAGATAATCTGCTTATATTCTTCTGCTATGTCCGCATGCCGTAATTTTGAGATATATTTGAAGATGCTTTGGAAGCGGATTTGTGCGACATTTTAATACTGAAGTCAAGTTATGCCACATGGATGACCCTAAAAACGGTGGAGCTGAAGAAAGAATTTGCTTAACTGATTATTTCACCTATTATCTATCTTCGTATCTTTCATTTCCTTGCACTATCCTATTGTATTTTTCTTCTTTAGCGTTTTTACCTTTCTACCCTACCCGGTAGGGGAAGAAATTTGGAAATTTGTTCAAAAGACTTGACGTGTGTATATTGTGTGTATTGACGATCGTGGCTCGTTGGTGAATGCGTATCTGCAGTTACTTATCGAAACGTGATGTTATTCTGATTTGCTGTGAGCAAAAGCATCCTAGGAAATATGAATAATTTTCCCGATTTCTGTTAGATGAAGTTTTGAACGTGAACTGTTCGGCACGCCAAAGTGGGTATATATTACTGATGATTGATGTAACCGAATAAATGAAAAAAAAAGGGGCTGTTATAGAAAAATAAGAAAAGGAAAAGAATCAGATTTAAAATATATATAATATCTAACGTGCTTCAGAAGCACCATTCATAATAGCAAACACGTTTTCTCGTTACGTCTTGGACTGTAATATAAAAAAAAACTATGTATATTTTGTAAATGATCCTTTCATGATAAGTAATTTTAGCATTAACTGTACTACTCTGTAGTATAAAGATACCTAAATGGACACGTATGGATTGATGCGTGTGACTCAGTGACAAAATGATGGACACGTGTGTAAAATCGTAATTTGACACAGGTATGGACACGAAAACTAGTTATCTCTTGTGTGAATCAAAACTGTAATAAACTTAAGGACACAAGTGATGTTCCCCCCCAGGGGATCCACAACTCTTTTGTGGATACGTGTGTAGCGAGCACGGGACCCCGAGCTAATGTGGCCTTCCTTCCTTTCCGGGCTGCATACCTTCCCTTTCCGTATCCTTCCCCATCACCCATCTTGGCCCCCCCCCCCCTCACCTCTGGCTCTTTCCTTCCCTTTCTCCCCCTCTGGGGAGTATGGTTTGTGCCTACGTCCGGAGACGGACGCATGTAAATGTACCGCACTCTTCGCCTTCGTCCTTCTCTATTCCTTATCTCTTCTCTTTACCTCTTCTCTTTACCCTTTTCTCCGCTGCGGCGTTTGAGACCTCTCTTCTTTCCTTTCCCTGTCTCTTTCTTCCTCCCTGTGCGTGTCTGAAGGCCGACCCACGCACTTCCATGCGTAGCTGGTGACGGGGTAACGCGTAATTCCCCGCCCCGGGTAGACAGGTAGGACACGTACGTACCCCCTGGTAAAGGCCAGGCCCAGGGAGGGGTGATTACCCGAGCTGATACCTTCCGAAAGTGCCGATTGGTCCCTCCGTCCGTTTGTCGGGAGGTGTGACCTGAGGTGTGAACAATCACCTAAGGCGGGTGTGCCCTCGGTGAGGGCCCCCACAAGGGAGGAGCGCGCCATCGGAGACGCCGGTAATCATGGGGGATTCTTCCGCAATGGTTTCCTCGCCTTCCACTATGTCTGCTCACAAACGTAAGTTCACTGAGTCTCAGCGACAGACGGTTCTTCCATCGTTGCCACAGTTCCTTGTTGTTTCTCGGTCTGACGAAGGTCACGACTTTTCCACGGTCAACCCTTTCATTATTCAGAAAGGTGTCGATGCAATTGCGGGTCCTGTAAAGTCTTGTTCCAGATTACGGAATGGCACCCTGTTGTTAGAAACACACAGTGCCCTCCAGGCTCAAAAATTGCTGCGTACTTCTCTGCTCCACACCTTCCCTGTCCGGGTGGAACCGCACCGTACCTTAAATTCCTCGCGTGGAGTCGTTTATACGCGCTCCCTCGATGGATTGTCTGACGAAGAAATTCAGCACTATCTGTCTGACCAAGGCGTCACGGCTGTTCATCGGGTTATGAAAAGGGTTGACTCGAACATCATTCCAACCCGCACTGTCTTCTTGACATTTGACAAAGTTCAACTCCCATCAAAAATCAAAGCAGGCTATGAGATAATTTCCGTTCGCCCTTATGTCCCAAACCCTACGCGTTTCTATCGATGTCAGCGGGTCAACCACACCAGCCAGTCCTGTTCCAATCCGGCCAAATGTGTTACGTGTGGCAGGGATGCCCATGAGGGTGCTTGTCCACCTCCATCCCCTCGCTGCATCAACTGTATGGGTGACCACGCTGCTTCCTCTCGAGATTGCCCTGTTTTTAAGGACGAAAAGCTGATCCAGGAAATAAGAGTGAAGGAAAAGGTGTCGACCTTTGCTGCTCGAAAGTTACTCGCCAGTCGACAGCCCACCGTGCCTCAGAAAGGAAAATACAGCACTGTCCTTGCTTCTCCTCGGCCAACAAAGGAGGCGGCCACGCAGACTTGCGACCTCACATTTAGTACCACGGTCGTCAGATCGGCCAGCGCAAAGATCGCCCGTTCAACCTCACCTCTTTCGCCTGCCCACTCTATGGCTCACCCTTCGTCGGGTTCTGCTAAATCTCGAGCCCAAAAGTCAGACGCCAAGTCTTCAAAAAAAGAGCATTCTCGTGAAGAGTTTTTACGTCCTGCAACTTCACAACCATCGGTTCCTCAATCATCTAAACATACCTCCAAGAAGGCTACGAAGAAACACAGTTCCTCTCCTTCTCCGCCAAGGCGTGTCCCATCTACAGCACCACCTGGCGGAAATCGCCCTCGGCCATCTTCTGTGTCGCCGAGGCGCACTGTTGGTGGCCGGTCAACTGGCCGATCGTTGGTGGCAGGAGCTGCTCCTGACCAACCTATGGATCAGGATCTTCTGCCTTCGACTGAATGCCATTCCATGCTGTCGGTCGCAAGCTCTGAGCAGTCGTTGAGTTGACAGCACCCTTGGTCACGTTCCTCCATTTTCTGTTCACCCTATGTCCATTATCCACTGGAATATCCGCGGAATTCGCGCCAATCGGGAGGAATTGTCGATCCTCTTACGATCCTACTCGCCGGTCATCTTCTGTCTTCAGGAAACAAAGCTGCGTCCCCATGACCGCTTTGTTCTCCCTCATTTTCAGTCCGTCCGATATGACCTCCCCTCTGTTGAAGGCTCTCCAGCTCATGGAGGACTCATGATTCTGCTCCATGATACTCTCCATTATCACCCAATCCCCTTAAACACTTCCTTCCAAGCTGTCGCCGTCCGTCTTTCCCTTTCTGGATACACGTTCTCTCTTTGTACGGTATACATTCCATCGTCTACACCAATGACACGAGCTGATCTCCTTCATCTTCTTGATCAGCTTCCACCCCCCTATTTGCTGGTTGGGGACTTCAATGCCCACCACCCGCTTTGGGGATCTCCACATCCTTGTCCACGTGGCTCACTATTGCTAGACGTCTTCCACCAAGCGGATTTAGTCTGCCTCAACACTGGGGTCCCCACATTTTTGTCTGCCTCCACGGCAAATTTATCCCATTTGGACCTTGCGGTCGGTACTGTTCCGCTAGCTCGGCGCTTCGAATGGTTCGCCCTTGATGATACACACTCGAGTGACCACTTTCCATGTGTTCTTCGACTGCAGCCTCAACTGCCATATATGCGCTCGCGACGCTGGAAGTTTGCCCAAGCCGATTGGACACTTTTTTCGTCTCTAGCGACATTCGATGACCGTCGCTTTCCCAGCGTCGACGATGAGGTCACACATTTTACCGACGTTATTCTCACAGCTGCGGAACGTTCAATACCACGCACCTCCGAATTGCCCCGGCGCCCTCCAGTCCCTTGGTGGAACGAGGCATGCCGTGACGCAATACGTGAGCGGCGACGTGCTCTTCGCATTTTCCGTCACCATCCAACTTTGTCCAACTGTATCCGATATAAGCAGCTCCGTGCGCGATGCCGTCGCGTCATCCGCGATAGCAAGAAGGCAAGCTGGAAATTCTTTACTAGCTCATTTAACAACTTCACTCCCTCCTCGGAAGTTTGGAGTCGGCTTCGACGGTTCTCAGGCGCGCCTAGTTTCTCCCCGGTCTCTGGGCTCACTGTCGCGCATGATACCTTAGTGGACCCCATCGCAATTTCTAACTCATTGGGTCAGCACTTTGCTGAGATTTCGAGCTCTTCAAATTACCCGCCGGCGTTTCTCCCGAAGAAACGTGCAGCGGAAGTGCGACATCTTGCTTTCTCCTCTCAAAATCGCGAAAGCTACAATACTGTTTTCTCCATGCGCGAACTCCAACATGCACTCTCTTCTTCTCGCTCCTCCGCCCCAGGACCGGATGGTATCCATGTCCAAATGTTGCTGCATTTATCAACTCATAGCCTGCGTTACCTCCTTCGCCTTTATAATCGAATTTGGACCGACAGTACCTTTCCCAGGCGATGGCGGGAAGCTATTGTCGTTCCCGTTCCGAAACCTGGAAAGGACAAACATCTCCCCTCTAGCTATCGTCCCATTTCTCTCACGAGTAGTGTCTGTAAGGTTTTGGAGCGTATGGTGAATTACCGTTTAGCTTGGTGGCTGGAGTCCCGCAGTTTTTTAACACCAGCCCAATGCGGATTCCGAAAGCATCGTTCTGCTGTTGACCATCTTGTTGCTCTCTCCACTTACATCATGAACAATTTTCTCCGGAAACGCCAAACGGTAGCAATATTTTTTGATCTGGAGAGAGCGTACGATACCTGTTGGAGGACAGGCATCCTCCGCACACTGTTCTCTTGGGGCTTTAGAGGCCGGCTGCCCCTTTTTCTTCGCGAATTTATGGCAGAGCGCACATTTAGGGTGCGGGTGAACACTACTCTCTCCCGTACTTTCTCCCAAGAAAACGGGGTACCCCAGGGCTCCGTGCTGAGTGTTGTACTGTTTGCCATCGCCATTAATCCAATTATGGATTGTCTCCTTCCTGATGTCTCGGGCTCCCTCTTTGTGGACGATTTTGCGATCTACTACAGCTCTCAACGGACCAGCCTTCTTGAAAGACGTCTTCAAGGATGTCTCGATCGCCTCCACTCGTGGAGCATCGAAACCGGCTTCCGTTTCTCACCCAGTAAGACCGTTTGTGTTAATTTTTGGCGACGTAAGGAGTTTCTTCCGCCCTCCTTACATCTAGGTCCTGTCAACCTTCCGTTTTCTGACGTCGCTAAATTCTTGGGTCTTATGTTTGACAGAAAACTGTGCTGGTCCTCCCACGTTTCCTATCTTTGGGCTCGCTGTCTGCGTTCCCTTAACACCCTCCGTGTCCTGAATGGTACCTCTTGGGGAGCGGACCGAGTGGTCCTTCTCCGCCTCTATCGCGCCTTAGTGCGCTCGAAATTGGATTATGGAAGCATAGTCTACTCCTCTGCTCGGCCGTCTATTCTTCGGCGTCTCGACTCTATCCACCACCGTGGATTACGTTTAGTGTCTGGAGCTTTTTACACCAGCCCTGTGGAAAGCCTTTATGCTGAGACTGCTGAATCTCCGCTGTCCAATCGGCGGGCAGTCCTTCTGAGTCGTTATGCTAGCCATCTGTCTTCCATGCCTGCTAATCCAGCCCATAACCTTTTTTTCGACGCCTCCTTTGATGTCGGGTATGCAGGTCACTCCTCCTCCCTACTACCCCCGGGAGTCCGCTTCCGTCAACTGCTCCATTCTCTTTCCTTCCGCTTTCCTAAAACCTTCTTGACAACTTGGGGTACAGCACCGCCTTGGCTCCGTCCCCGGATCGACTTGCTCAGAGACCTATGTCAATTTCCCAAGGATGGTACCCCTACACTTGTTTACCGTCGGGCATTTGCTGCTCTATGTGCACAAATGACGGAAGCCACATTTATTTACACCGATGGCTCGAAAACATCGTTAGGTGTAGGGAGTGCCTATATTGTTGGCGACACCCCAAATCACTTTCGGCTTCCTGACCAGTGTTCGGTTTATACTGCGGAGCTTTACGCTGTTCTCCAGGCTGTCCACTACATCCGCCGCCATCAGCGGATACAGTACGTAATCTGCTCAGATTCTCTCAGCTCTCTCCTAAGTCTCCAAGCTCTTTACCCTGTGCACCCTCTGGTCCACCGGATTCAGGACTGTCTGCGCTTGCTCCACCTGGGGGGCGTCTCAGTGGCGTTCCTCTGGCTCCCGGGACTCGCTGGTATCTGTGGAAATGAGGCGGCTGATATAGTGGCCAAGGCTGCAGTCTCTCTTCCTCGGCCTGCTCTTCAGTCTCTTCCGTTTACCGATCTACGGAGCGGTTTATGTCGCCAAGCTACTCATTTATGGCATGCGCATTGGTCAACACTTCCCCACAATAAATTGCGGGAAGTGAAAGCCCTTCCTTGCGCTTGGACCTCTTCCTCCCGAACGCGTCGTCGGGAGGAGGTAATTTTAGCTCGACTCCGGATAGGGCACTGTCTTTTCAGTCATCGACATCTTTTAAGCGGTGATCCTCCCCCACTCTGTCCCCACTGCTCTCAGCTGTGGACGGTCAGACACCTTTTAATTGAATGCCCCTATTTTAATCCGTTACGCTCCCGTCTACAGCTATCGCCTGATCTATCGTCGATTTTAGCAGATGACACGTGCTCAGCTGACCGCGTTCTACAGTTTATTAGTGATAGTGAAATGACGTCAGTCATTTGAAGCTTTTTTTTGGGGGACAACCAACCCCTTTCTATAGTGGACTTTTAAGCATTCCTTCTGCCTTTAGTTTCTCCAATTTTCTGACTTTAAAATCAGCAGCAATGGAAACAAATTTCGTTTTTTTCCTGTTTTCTACGTCACGGGCTGGGCGCTAATGACCATAGAAGTTTTGCGCCCTAAAACCACAAAAACCACAACCACAAACCACGAGTGATGTTCCGCGTGTGAAGTAGCATTACAAGTATTCTCACGTTGCAACGACGATACAGTGACTTTCAGTCAAAGGATAGACAAGCTATTGTACTCACTGCAATAGGTGACAGTAGTCATTTTCATCGATGACTGTTCTTCGTCGCTGGTGCAGACAATTTACCGTCCAGGTTGACCATGTCGCCTTGACGAGCTGCTCCAGTACCCACGATTCAACAAAATGCACAAGTTAAAAAAAACAAAAAAAAAAGGTTGGTAGCCACAGAACTATCTGCCTCGTGCAGGACGCAGACTGCCAACGCTGTCAAACCGCCAGTTCGTTACCACGTGACTGTGAAGCACTGTGGTAACATTCAATGACTGCTCGCTGGCTCGCACTCAACAATAAGCATTCCTCTCTATAACCGGCGCTAGCGTGCTCAAGATTTGAGATGAAAATGGACATAAAAATAATAAAACGTTGATAAACTACGCACGATTTTACTATATTTACATTAAAAGGACACTAATGATGACTTTTCCGTAACTATGAAAATTGCTACGGCAATATTACTAAATACATTGCTTAAGAAAGACCTGTACAAGACGAAACGTGTTTTGCTAATATATGTTAACGAAAGAATATAAAACCTAGACACAAAATATGAATAATATATATAATGTGTATGTACATAGTCTATGTAGTAATTTTTATTGTCTTAAATTCTTACTCTGTACTCCCTTAGATTAAGATGCTAGTTAATGAGCAAGTCCTAATACAGATTTTTTTTTCTGTATTTTCTTTTGCTGAAACATGAATTGGAATGAGATTAAGACATCCACCAAACTGACTCATTCGTCATTGAACCAGTCATCAACTTTCTTGATTCCTGACATGACCCGATGGATCGTCGAGTCAAGAAATATCACTTCCCCCTTCACATAGTGAAATCCCCAGTGTTTTCCACCAGAGTGTGAAAAGGTGATCCCCAGTTTTAGTGCAGTGAAAAGTGACAGGCGATGAAAGAATTCCCCTGTGAAAATCATCCGAGTTATAGGAAATACTCCCAACTACAAAGTGAAGAGTGGCGTCGCTACGAGAAAGACTGATAAAAGATTTATGTTCTGTTCACAATTGGCGGAAATGCACCAATACTGTAATAGGATTTTTTTTTCTTCTTGTCAATATTTATGTATATATGTATCTGTATGTGTATTTAATTTGTACTGGTATCTATGTTAGTGTTTCAATGGTTCAATTGACTGAATGAGAGTAATTCTTGAGAACACGCAGAAAAGGAACCTATGTTAAATCCTTGAACACTTATGATGGCATCAGGCTACAACCAAGTTTGTTAATGATCAAGCAACTGTGATTAGTTTTGACGACCTAGTGTGAAACGTATATAATTCTATGTGCCTTATGTCATGTTTGTTTTGCTCCCTACATGGGGAGATCCTTAAATACTTCATTCACTAAGTACGTGAATCCAACAATATTACGATTGCGCGTGAGTCGTAACGATCTTTCAGACTCATTACTCCTCACGCGGGAAGCGATGTAATATTATTGGTATTTCCGTCCTATGAAAACTTTGAGGACCCTCGGAAAGGCATTCAACTATCTGTATATTAAATGATAAACTTATGAGACATATTCTTTGAAAGACATTTATTTTATATAATTAACATGAAAGACATTTATTTTATGTAATTAACATTACTGTAAAGATGCGCTAATACATCGATTGCGCAGTCAAAGAAACATTTTAACAGAAGCTGAACGACGTTCCGCTTCGATCTAAATAAAAGATGACAGTAAGAAAAACTTTGGTAGATCTTCAGATTTTTTTTAATGTGCTTGTGGTGTGAAAGCGTGAAGAAGGTCGACTTTAAGCTAAAAAAGTGAGCGGTCTTGCCAGCGTGCAGACAACATTATTAATTAATAACATTCAAGTAATTTATGTTCGAAACTGTAACTCTGCAAGCTATTGTTGTCGGAGGTGTTGAACGGTGCAAGTATTGTCTTTAACGAAGGAGAAAAGTGACTGTAAATTTTGACAAAAACGCTAACATAGGAGCTAGTAAAAGGCTGAAATGTGATCACACCATAGAGTTAGATAATTACTTATGTAAGTTATGCTGTCTATAAAGTATCTCTAATTGCTTGTGAGAATTATTAGAATATATTTAGTGTTTACCAGATTTCTTATTCTATTCTTTTCCTTTATACTTTTTTTAACCTCCATGCCATATTATTTTTAGAAATGTCAAACAGCCCTTACTACAGCAGAAAATACTGCGGCATCCTGGTCGTGTACAGAAGGCCGCCACTTGTCTTCTACACAACTCATAGCAGTCCCATTTATGAATGATTTCATTTGCAAATGCATTTTTCTATTACTGTTCATTGTTATAGGTCCCTTAGGTAATGATAAAATTCATACTGATTACGTAAAGAAATCCGGGTTGTTCTTTTCCAAGTAATAGAGGTCTTTGCGCAATCAAACTCTAGTCTCCTTCTGACAACGATCAGGAGCCGACCAGAAGACGGACGTCTTCGACCGCTTTCGTGTCTCCTGTGGCAAAGCTGTGCCGAACTGGGAACACGGCATTCTAGTATGAAACACAGATTTAAACTGATAGAATTGAAATATATTTAACCTAATAATAGTAATAATTTTTTTAACATACTAGAGAATCCAATATTGGTCTCATAGGAAAGGCTCAAGGCACAGACCCTAAGAAGCGTCACTCTACCTGTACTTAAGGTGGCATTTTTCTGTTGTATTTAATTCCCATGCAATTTCTGTGTTTCATCGTTAATGTTTAGGTCCAAAGGATACAGTATACCGGGTGTGGTACAGCGGAACCTAATACTCGTCGCACAGGAAGGGCTCAAAACACAGTCCCGAAGAAGATTCACTCTTCCTGTACTTAAGGCAGCATTGTGCCTTTCTTACTTATTTCCCATGAAATTTCTGTGTTTCATCGTCAATGTTTAAGTAAAAGGGATACAGTATACCTGCAGTGGTGCAGCAGAATTTAATACTGGTCTCACAGGAAAGGCTCACAGCACAGACCATAAGTGTTGTTTCTAGACAAGACAGCCTAGACACAAAAAGAGGAAGCCGAAAGGCACGCGCTAAGCAAAAGCAGGGTGCGTGAGGTCTGAAACAGAATACGTAATGACTGCTATAAAGAAAAGTACGTAGCTGCTGGAATACTTAACTTTAATCCATCCTTGTGGGACATCTGGAGATTGTGGCGATACAAGTGAGACTCTTTAGATACATGCAATGTTACTAATGGCGCCTTGCTAGATCGTAGCCATTGAGTTAGCTGAAGGCTATTCTAACTATCTGCTCGGCAAAGGAGCGATGCTTCGTCCATGTAGTCGCTAGCAAAGTCGTCCGTATAACTGGGGCGAGTGCTCGTCCGTATCTCGAGACCTGCCTTGTGGTGGCGCTCGGTCTGCGATCCCTGACAGTGGCGACACGCAGGTCCGACATGTACTAATTGACCACGGCCGATTTAAAATACCACCTACCAAGTGTGGTGTCTGGCGGTGACACCACATTCCTCCCTCGCAAATCGGCGAACGGTCGTGTTATAAGGCTTCCACCCGCCGTGGGGAGTACCCCATGTTGACATATGCTATGAGGTGGGGAGCCTAACAGGCGAGGCTGTGCCATCCGCTCCCGGCCATTCGGTCTGAGGGGATCTAGGAAACGCCTGAAAACCTAGTCCAGGGTGCACGTCAACGTGCGGTGTATGCGCCCGGAAAGAGACAGGAGGGGCCGAAGGGTCGACCTCCATTGCGTCGGGGTACCCGACGCGCGATGACGTCATGTGGTCCGGAGCGGGCAAGAGTTCCATGGCGGAGGACAGCTGGTCACGGGAAGCGTCGGCGGCGCGTGACCCATGGAGGCGCTTGGCGGCTGCAGCGAAGCGTCCACTGCGGGCGGCGCCGGCTGGAGGACAGGCGGCGGCGGCGGCGGCGGCGGCGGCGGCGGCGGCGGCGGCGCGTCGCCATGGGGCAAAATGGAAGGCAGTGTCGGTAACACCTGGGGATGAGGCGAGCCAGTAGATGGGTCCCCAGGGCGCTGACCGGACGGCACCGTCGCTGAAAGCAGACGGGGAGCGGCAGAAACCGTGCGACGACAGATACGCAGCTGATTGAGATGCCGACGCACCGCACCAGAGGCCCCCAAAACCAAATACATCGCGCGGCGGAGGCAGCGAAGAATGCGCCCTGCGAGCCAACGCTGTGAACCTCGATAGTTGCGATAGAATACAACGTCGCCTGGAGCAAAAACAGGAACCTGATGCGGCGGGTGCAGCAAAGACATCAAGGTTCGATGAGGACGACCGTGGAGCAACTCAGCCGGCGAGCGACCATCTCGGGGCTGAGAGCGATACGATGACAAAAAGAGGAACAACGCTTCTTCCTGAGAATGCGACTCTTTCAACTTCAACATCTGTGACTTGAAAGTCCGGACCAATCGTTCAGCGGCACTGTTTGACTGAGCCGAAAACGGCGCGGATGTCAGATATTGAATACCATTGGCCTGGCAGAATGACTGAAATTCTGCGGACATGAATTGTGGGCCGTAGTCGGAAACAATAGTGTGTGGAAGACCTTCAATGCAAAAGATAGCAGACAACGCTTGGATGGTGGCAGTTGACGTCGTGGAAGACATCCGGACAACAAAAGGAAAATTACTGAAGGCATCTACCAGAACCAACCATCGTGCATTCCAGAATGGACCAGCAAAATCGATGTGCAAGCGTTGCCAAGGGGAAGTGGCTTTTGGCCATGCGAAGACTTTCCGCGGCAGTGCGGATTGTTGTTCGGCACACGACATGCAAGAACAACACATGTTCGTAATCGCAGCATCGATTCCGAACCAAGTACAGTGCTGACGAGCAAGTTGTTTCGTTCGCACTATACCCCAATGTCCTTGGTGAAGAAGCCGTAAAACAGAGGACTGTAACGAACGTGGGACCACGACTCTGGACTGATCATTATCAGAACACAACAACAAAACACCACGTCGAACAAAAAGTCTCTCCTTGTGAGCAAAAAATCGGCGAACCAACGGATCCTCGAACCGAGACTTTGACAAAGGCCATTGCGTAGCAACAAAACGCGAAACAGTAGCAAGGACCGGGTCAGCAGCTGTGGCTGTAGCTACACGACGAAAATCAATCGGAAACGATTCGACCACTTCATCGGTTTCCGAATCAATGAACATGCAAGCAAGTTCGGAAGAATCGAATGCTCTATCCTCAGCAACTGGCAAACGGGACGACGCATCGGCGTTTCCGTGCTTAGCAGTGGACCGGTACAAGAGATCGTAGCGGTACTGCGAGAGGAAAATAGACCAGCGAATGAATTTCTGCGCTGTACGTGGAGGTACAGGCTTGTTCGGATGAAAAAGCGATGGTAAAGGTTTGTGGTCTGTGATGACGGTAAAGTGACGACCATACAAGAAATCATGAAACTTTGTAACACCAAAGACGAGAGCCAAAGCTTCTTTCTCTATCTGCGAGTAATTTCTTTGCGCAGACGAGAGAAATTTGGACGCAAAGGCAATAGGGCGATCATACGATCCATCTTTGTTCACAAGCACAGCACTGATCCCGAAATCCGATGCATCTACCATCAACAAAAGGGGTTTCTGGGTATCGAATGGCGTAAGGCAAGTATCTGAAAGCAGCGCCGATTTCAACTGGCGAAAAGCGCGGTCGCAGTTCGTCGTCGAGACGAACGGAACACCTGTACGGCGTAAGCGATGAAGCGGAGCTGAAATGGAAGAGGCATTGCGCACATTCACTCACACCTTGTGATTCGAAATCGTGTAACGTTCTTGCGACCTCATCACGCAATGCGTGAGGAACATTGCGCGCTCTGAAAAATTTCGGTTGCACGTTGACTTTCAGTTCCAAATGTGCTTCATAGTTCTTAGTTCAACCAAGGCCAGGAGCAAAAATGTCTGCAAATTCCTCACATAGCCGAGAAACACTGGCGGAAGGCACAGTCTGATTCACTGACAGGACCTGATTTACAATAGACAAGTTGAACAATTGAAATAAATCTAAACCAAACAAGTTCACTGCAGAAGAACAACGAAGCACGTAAAATGACACAAGTTTTGTTTGTCCCTTATATGTTGCAAGAAGGCTGCACTGTCCTAACACAGGGATATTCTGACCTGAATAACTATTTAACTGAACATTTGCGGCACGCAACGGAGGTTTGCCCAGTTGTTTCTACATGTCATGATTGAGCAATGAAACTGCAGCTCCGGTATCGAGCTGGAATGGTATTACCTTGCTATTAAAGTCCAAATCTACAAAAAGTTTGTCCTGCTGACGACAAGAGCGAATGTCTCGTGCAAGTTGAACTGATACAGGTACAGCATCACTTGCTAATTGATGTGATTTCCGGCGACGTCGACGCACACTTTGAGTGGGACGAACACAGTCACTGTTAGAGACAGTGGCACTGGACGAAGTGGAATTAACTACATGAATGTCCATGGGCGAAGGTTCACGAGCCTGAGTATTCTTGGTTCGATTCCGGCGCGAAGCAAAGGGCCTCGAATGGTTGTGATTGTCTGATCTGAGCTTTTTCTGGCAAACACGTTGAACATGTCCTTTCTTATTACAGAAAAAGCATATAGCGTGGCGTGATGGGCAATTTTCATGCGAATGTCTAGTAGCACACCGCGGGCGTGATTTCACTGCATTTGTATGTTGGCACGGCACACCTGGTTTAGAATGTGGCGGCAGCTGTGTGGACGTGCGCGAGGGCAGTTTACCGGGCCATGCGGCGCGCCCGGCGGGCCGGTTAATGTTACACACGGCTGGCGAAGTTGCAAATGATTCCTGAGCAAAGTCAAGCGTGTCTTGTCTATCCAATATGTCTATCACTTGTTGAAGGGAGGGATTAACTAGATTCAAAATCTCTTCCCGTATACGAACATCAGAAACATTCTGTGCTATTGCATCATGTACCATAGTATCTGAATAAGGGAGTCCACATTCACATTCAAAAGCGCAATCCCTTGTAAGGCCTTGCAATGCTGCAACCCACTCCCTATTTATTTGACCGGTCGCACGTTTTGTACGAAAGAATGTATACCTTTTTTGCAACTACATTAACTGTTTCCTTGAAATAGGCATCTAAAGCAGACAAAATTTCTTCGTAGGACAGAGTTGCTACGTCGCGTCGGGGAAATAATTTCACTATCACACGGTACGTTTGCACCCCTACACACGCCAATAAATGAGGCTGCCGCTCGTTACCTTGAATTCTGTAGGCGGCGAGATGAAATCCAAACTGGCGTGACTACTCCGCCCATGTTTCCTTAGTTGGTTCGTAGGGACGAAATGGGGGTGCAACTGCATGTTGTGGCTGCGGTAGCGGTGAAGCGGCCGCGGTCGCATCGGTTTGCAGTGCACGTTGATCCTGGACGAGCTGTCCAAGGGCATCTAATAACGCCTGCGTCTGCTGATTCTGCAAGCGATAAAATTCGGACAGTACATCTGGCGAAGCCATGACACAAGTAAATGTAAGCAATTAGAAAGAACAAGATCCTTACGGTTGACTCGTCGCCGAAAATTGTTGTCTAGACAAGACAGCCTAGACACAATGAGAGGAAGCCAAAAGGTAAGCGCTAAGCCAAAGCAGGGTGCGTGAGGTCTGAAACAGGATACGTAATGACTGCTATAAGGAAAAGTACGTAGCTGCTGGAATACTTAACTTTAATCCATCCTTGTGGGACATCTGGAGATTGTGGCGATACAAGTGAGACTACTAATGGCGCCTTGCTAGGTCGTAGCCATTGACTTAGCTGAAGGCTATTCTAACTATCTGCTCGGCAAAGGAGCGATGCTTCGTCCATGTAGTCGCTAGCAAAGTCGTCCGTACAACTGGGGCGAGTACTAGTCCGTATCTCGAGACCTGCCTTGTGGTGGCGCTTGGTCTGCGATCCCTGACAGTGGCGACATGCGGGTCCGACATGTACTAATGGACCGCGGCCGATTT
This sequence comes from Schistocerca serialis cubense, assembly GCF_023864345.2. Classification (NCBI taxonomy): domain Eukaryota; kingdom Metazoa; phylum Arthropoda; class Insecta; order Orthoptera; family Acrididae; genus Schistocerca; species Schistocerca serialis. The sequence goes on from NC_064646.1 coordinate 521,677,124, forward strand.
AAAACTACCACCTAGCAAGTGTGGTGTCTGGCGGTGACACCACAATAAGATGCGTCACTCTACTTGTACTTATGGTGGCATTGTGCCTTTGTATTTAATTCCCATGCAATTTCTGTGTTTCATCGTCAATCTTTCGGTCCAAGTGATACAGTATACCTGCTGTGGTGCAGCGAAATCTCAAACTGGTCTCACAGAAATGGCTCAAAGCACAGACCCGAAGAAGAGTCACTCTTCTTGTACTTAAGGCGGCAGTGTGCCTTTGTTATTTAATTCCAATGCAATTTCTGTGTTTCATCGTCAATGTGAAGCTGCAAGGGATACATTTGAAGCGTCCCCTTTGAACAATTTATACACGACTGTCCTTAAACCGACATACAATATTTTTAGCGCAACGCAATCTGACTATCAAAGATCCCTGCAAAAGAATGTCCCTGAGTAACATTAAACTATACCTTTCAGAAATCACTTACCTCACAAAAATCTTCATTACTCGAACTACTGCAATACTGCGTGCACCACTACTGCCAGATAAATAAAAGATTCAAACTATGGAAGGCACTAACTACTGATAGGGATAGTTAGCAAATGAAAGATTTTAATAGAGAACAAACAATGTATTTACTTTTATATCATATATCTAGCAGTTAATGACAAATTACAAAACTCCGCCATCTCTCTCACCACATCTACCTCTGCTGGCGGCTCACGTCCAACTGCGCAACGCTACGCGCTGTTCCCATCCAGCTGCCACTGCCCAACACTACAATGGCAGACAACAATGCAAACTAGACACAGACTGCACACAGCACAGCCAGTGATTTTTATACAGAGGTGGCGTTACCGATAAAAAAACCTAAACAGCCTACTTACATAGCCCCCATGCTCCCCACAAAAAATTTTACAAATGGTTTTGGGCACTGGGCAATACATATTTGTTAAAATGTTTCATAATCGTAATTACAATAACAAAGGAATCAAATGCACACACTTATTGATACAATGTTGGTCAAAAGCTAAAATTTTCTCACAGTCCATAAAGATAGTTCTGATCACTCAGCATAATAGTAATTACAGTTTTTTTTTTCACAAAGTCTCATTAGTAAAAGAAATTGCACACAGAAGTAGTGGATTTCCATGCAGTCTTGAAGAAGTAGGGTTGTCCTTCCAACGGAAAGACAGTGCTGACTCTTGACATGCTGACAGGTAATGGGCCACAACAGAGTAAACTTACAGCAGAGTCAGTCGAAGTTTTGAAGGATATTGGTAGGTAGGTCATCACAGAGCAGACCCACTGGAGTCCTGGTAGCGAGTATGGTATTGGTGGGCCACCAGAGGTGCAGACCCACTGCAGTCCATGTAGAAATAATGGTATTGGTGAGTCAGCCAAGGTGTAGACCCACTGTAGTCCTTGTAGAGACGGCCAGCAGCCATCTGTTGCAAATGTGCAGGTGCACAATCACCATCGAAGAGTCTTGCGGACAATATAGCAAGTCCATAACCAACACTTGTGCACTCACAAGAAATAAAGTAAGTTTTGTTTGCAGAATACTGCAGTACAACAAACCCTGTCCTTTCCTTTTGTATTATTCCACTATATGTTTGTGTACCCTTGTGTATTTGTGTTCATCCTGTCTTTGTGTTTATCTGATACGATTTAGGTTGTAGAATTTTTCTAATACTCAGCTACATTCACTATGATGAGGAATACTCTTATCCTCAAATTCAATTTGCATTAATAATATGTCATTTAATTTTTCTCGAGGTTGCCTTCTGTGTTACTTTTCTCAAGCCCAGCCGGTGCGCGTGACAGTGCGTCCGCAACAATGTTCTCCTTGCCGGGAATGTAGACTATTGTGAAGCGGAATTCTTGCAGAAACAATGCCCAACGTTTTAGCCTGTCATGATTTAATTTTGAAGACATAAGAAATTGTAATGCACGATGATCACTGTATACTTTTACGTGCTTACCAGAAAGAAAGAAACGGAATTTGTTAAATGCCCAAACGATAGCTAAAGCTTCTAATTCAGTAACGGAATAATTTTTTTCAGATTTTGTTAGCACTCGGCTAGCAAAAGCAATGGTTTTCTGAACAGTAGTGTCATTTTCTGTGGCTTCTTGAAATAAATGGGCACCAAGACCGACTTTAGAAGAATCCGTGCTAAGGCAGAAATCTTGTGACAGATCTGGATGAGCTAGTATTGTCGTGTTAAGTAGCGATTCTTTCAAAGAATTGAATTCCAACTGTGCTTGTTCGTCCCAGTTCCAAATACTATTTTTTCCAGTGAGAGAACAAAGTTTTGGTGTAACAACAATTTACTTATTCAGAAAACGACGGTAAAAATTTACGAGACCCAGAAAACTGCGGACTTGTTTTTTTGTGGATGGAACTGGAATGGCTATGATTGCTTCTAACTTTTAAGGATTCGGCTGCATGCCTTCAGAAGAAATAATATGTCCCAAAAACCTCACTTTTGACCTACCGAATTCAGACTTTTCCAAGTTAACTGTAATTCAAGATTCTGCAAAAATACGTAACAAACTGTTGAGGATGCGATTATGTAGTTCCCATGAAGCTTCTGCTATTAGAATATCGTCCACATACAAGGTGATGTGACGTTTTAAGAACTCAGGTAATATGGGATTTAGCCTGCGAATGAATGCTGCTGAAGAAATGTTCAAACCAAAGGGAAGTTTCCGAAACTGATAACAAACGCCGAAACAAAGGAAAGCTGTGTATTTTCTACATTCTGGATGAAGTTCGATCTGATAAAAGCTGGATCTGAGATCAATGGAAGACAACACTTTCACACCATTAAAATTTCGAAGAAGTTCTTCCAACGTTTGCGGCCTGTCTGTTTCAGGAATAATGATAGATTCGAGACAAATCAATACTAAGACAAGCCTGATCGATCCATTTTTCTTCTCAACAACATGTAATGGATTGTTGTATGAGCTTACTGCAGGCTCAATAATGCCCTCGTCAAGCATAGATTGTACTTCTGTTCTAACACGGTCCCTATAATGCGCCGGAATTACATATGGTCTAACACAAAATTTAGTATGCTCACGAACACGAAATTGGTATTGAAATCCCTTGATTGTTCCTGTTTTGTGAGTAAAAACTGTGGAATGTGCTTGTAAAATCTCAAAAAGGTCTTGCCTATCATTGTCATTACAATTCTCAATTGTTTGAATTTTATTCTGAATTAACTCATTAGTATCAAATGCGCCGTCGATATCACCCCTGTCAGTACTTGCAGAGTGATTGTTAGTGTCAAGTTCCGTCGAAAATTCCGAACCTGTTGTCTAACAGGAGGTAAAGCCGATTAATTTATTCGTCATGGTTTGAGAGCCAATCTTCAAATTTCAAAGCTACTAACTTACCTTCTTTTTCTAAACTTATTTCAGCATCGTGAAAGCTTAAGATTGCTTTGTATTCATTCAAAAAGTCTACTCCCAATATAATTTCCATCGACAATAATGGAACAATAAGAAAGTTCATAGAGAAGCTGCGGCTTTGACAAAAGAATTCTAAATTGGTTTGTTGGCGTACATCTACACTTTTTCCAAAGATTGCACCTTGTAATTTAATCTTGTGTAACGGAAGTGTGGGGCAATCGTTCGATTTGTTACATTTGCTAAAGGCTGTTTCACTAATTACAGAAATGGGACTGCCAGAGTCAAGTACTGCCGTAAATTTTACGTCATTTACTGTAATGTGAATCACAGGATATGCAATGTTGTTATGTTTTACGTCGTGTTCCTGGAGTAAGATGTCCCTAATGTCTTCCATTTTTACGTAATTACTAGCTACGGCAGCTGCGTCGTCAGTTTCATACGTAGGTTTTGTGGCTGCCTGCGCTATGAGTCATTGCCTATTGTCTCTTTGTTGGCGCGCGTCGTTATTGGGATTTGGAGACCTAACGTCTACTAATTCGCCTTGTCGAGAGGGCCCTTCTCTGTTTGAATCCCGCCAGTTCTGATGCAATTCAGGTCTGTCGTTACGATCATATCGTGTGTCGTCATGTCGGTAGATTCCATAGTTTCTTTCTTGTCGGTCACGTGGTGGAGAATTTCTCCCTGAATCGTAACTGCGCGCTGGACCGTTGCATCTAAAGTTATTCTGTCTCCCCTGATAATATTTATTTTGGTTCCCATATTGTCTGTTTCTCTTATTGTCTCTGTGATAGTCATTACCACGGAGAGGTGGTCTTTCCCTGTAATTATTACTACTCCGCCAACGGTTGTCATACGGGTGGTGTCTGTTTTGGTCACCATTTGTGTTGTGAGAATAGCCTTGTCGCGTCCAGTTATTATCTCGGAATTGTGACGGATGTGACCTGTAATTGTTGTGTTCCTGTTTCCGCATTCCGCGATTGTCAGTGTCAATTTCCAATTCTTGTAACAGTCCCTGAAAAGCTTCAATGTCGTCTTTGCAACGTCCTGCCAAAATAATATGTCGTAAATGTTCAGGCAGTTTGATTAAGCAAATGCGGATGAGTTCTGAGGGGCTGTATGGGTTTGACAGGTACTGATTCTTGTGCAACATGTCTTCAAAATATACCACAAGACTGGAAAATTCAGATAGCATCATAATGATGAAACATTTCGAACAATGTTTTACTCGGTCTTGTGTAGCTTGAGACCAATATGCTGAGAAGAAGGCATGATAAAAATCTCCTTCACTGTGACAATCGTGAATGACCGTTTTGCATTCTTACAGCTGGTTCATTCTCCAAGTAGCCACACATAAATTCTAACCTGTGCTCCAATGACCAGTTGGGAGGAAAACAATGAGAGAATTGATGAAGCCATGCTTGTGGATGAATGTCGTTGCCAGAATTCTTAAATGTTTTGAATTTACGTGTAGTAATGAACAGCTTATAGTCAAAATCATTGTGTCGGCGAGTCGCATATCGGTCATTGTTAGGTCGTGTCAGCCGTTCCATCTCAAAATTCGGTGCACATTGCCAACTTCTTTCATAACTTCCGAAATGCCCTGTGTTATTATTTTGCGGCTTTTCCGTATTTCTAAGTCCCTCTTCCCATATTGGAGCGCGAGTATCCTCTGAAATTTGTAATTTTTGTATTACTTGTGCCAACTGATCTTGTACTTCCTGGATTTCTCTTTTGTATTGCGTATTAATTTGATTCTGATTTTGTTTGACACAGAAGAGTATGAACAAATTAAGAAATTCAGTGATGGCTACAGGTCTTGTGTCATTCAGATCATCATCTACCTTTGCAGATAAGTTAGTGAACTGATCCGAAAGTTCGGCTACTTTCTCCGATAGTGTACTTATTTCCTCAGTGTGTTTTTCTGAACCAAGTTTCAGAGTATCTACTGTGTCCTTTAAGTTTTCCTGAGTTTTTGCAAGTTGCGTAACCGAATCGGTAGATGCAACTGAGTCAAATTTAGCTTGCAAGGTCTCATGATTTTCAAGAACAATAGTTTGCAGTTCTTTTATGGCTGCTTCGTGATTCTGTAATGCATTTTCATGCCGCGACAAAATAGGTTGAAAATGCTCACAAATTTGAGTTTTTGCGTCATTACAGACTTTTTGACATTTCGATTCAATGTTATGTAACTCAGTAGTTAAATCTTCACGTGTTTGTTCCAGAGTTTGTTCCAATGAGTCTAACTTTTTAAGATTTTGTTCCACTGTGTCTAACTTTTTAAGATTTTGTTCCACTGTGTCTAACTTTTTAAGATTTTGTTCCACTGTGTCTAACTTTTTAAGATTTTGTTCCACTGTGTCTAACTTTTGAACCTTTTGCTGTGTTTGTCTCTGAATTTGTTCCATTGTGTCTAACTTTTCAAGCTTTTGTCCCATTTGTTGCATTAATTGTAATAACAATGCAGTGGTGTCTGAAACATGTTCGTCAGTGCTTTTCGGCAGTGAATTTGCACCGGCAACATTCACATTTTGACAAGCGGAAAATGTGTCTTGACTCATTTGAGAAAACGGTGAGGACGCAAAACCTGAATCTACTGTATTTGCAAAATTGTGTCCTGTCATTTCGGATTCCTGAGGCGAGCTGTTGCCGAGCGATCGATCGATAATGCTTCCCTGTTTACTACCTGTTTCATTGTCTACGCCATTGTTTGCAGCCCGCTCCATTTCCCTATGCACAGTTACCAAATTACTACTTTGAACGTCTGTTAATTCATTACACAGGGGTGCTGGCAAGCTACGCTCGTCGTCACTATTATTTCTCAGTTTACTTTGGAGCCTAGTGTTACGTTTTTCACACGCCATTATTGTCACAATATTTCACACGATAATACAGAAAACCACAATTTGAAGAGCAAAAATAAGAGAACACATTAACATATCACTGAAAATAATATCTAGTTAATTGCAAGCGCAGCTGCGAAATACTTGGTGCAAATTAACATGCATGCCACAACAACAATGAAAGACTGCCACTACAAAGGAGATTCTCTCTCTAATTACGCGCTAGCAATAATCAAAAGCTACACTAATTACACAAACTACAAGAAAAAAATCAGTAGATTCCAGTGAGGTATCCTCGGCTAAGGGTCGACATATGAAACGTCCCCTTTGAACAATTATACAAGACTGTGCTTTAACTGACACACAATATTTTTAGCGCAACGTAATCTGACTTTCAATAATCCCTACAAAAGAATGGCCCTGTCTAATATTAACCTATACGTTTCACAAATCACTTACCTCACAGAAATCTTCGTTACTCGAACTACTGTAATACAGCAAGCGCCACTACTGCCAGCTAAATAAAAGATTCAAACTAAGGAAGGCACTAACTACTGATAGGCATAGTTAGCAAATGAAAGATTTTAATAGAGAACAAACAATGTATTTACCTTAATATCATCACATATCTAGCAGTTCATGACAAATTACACAACTCCGCCATCTGTCTCCCCACATCCACCACTGCTGGCGGCTCACCTCCAACTGCGCAATGGTACGCGCTGTTCCCATCCAGCTGCCGCTGCCCAACACAACAATGGCAGACAACAATGCAAACTAGACACAGACTGCACACAGCACAGCCGGTGATTTTTATACAGAGGTGGCGGTACCAATAATAAAACCTAAACAGCCTACTTACACATGAAACATTCATTTGTGCATGGAATTTAATACTGGCCTCACAGGAAAGGCTCAAAGCATGGACTGTATGAAGAGTCTCTATTCTTGTACTTAAGGCGGCATTGTGCCTTTGTTATTTAATTCCCATGCAATTTCTGTGTTTCATCGTCAATGTGTAGGTCCAAGGGATATAATATACCTGCACTGGTGCAGCGGAATCTAATACTGGTCTCACAGGAGAGGCTCAAAGCACAGACCATAAGAAGCGTCACTCTACTTGTACTGAAGGTGGCATTGTGCCTTTTGTATTTCATTCCCATGCAATTTCTGTGTTTCATCGTCAATGTTGAGGTCCAAGGGATACAGTATACATGCCGTGGTGCTGCGGAATGTAATACTGGTCTCACAGGAAAGGCTCAAAGCACAGACCCTAAGAGGAGTCACTCTTCTTGTACTTAAGGCGGCATTCAGCCTTTTTGTAATTAATTCCGATTCCATTTCTGTGTTTCATCTTCAATGTGTAGGTCCAAGAGATACATTAAACTTGCAGTAGTGCATCGGATTCTAATACTGGTCTCACAGGAAAGGCTCAAAGCACAGACTCTAAGAAGAGTCACTCCCCTTGTACTTAAGTCGGCATTGAGCCTTTTGTATTTAATTCCGAGACACCTTCTGTGTTTCATCTAAATGTAAATACATTTTCTACATCTACAGCCACAACTACACCCTGCAAGCCATCTTAGCGGTGTGTGGCTGAGGGTGCTATATGTAACAGTGTCATTTCCTCCTTTTATTGTCGCAGTCGAATGGTTCGCGGGAAGGAAAATCGCTGGTGACCGTCCATCTTCATCTCCATTACATCCATACTCCGCAAGCCACCTGACGGTGTGTGGCGGAGGGTACCTTGAGTACCTCTATCGGATCTCCCTTCTATTCCAGTCTCGTATTGTTCGTGGAAAGAAGGATTGTTGGTATGCTTCTATGTGGGCTCTAATCTCTCGGATTTTATTCTCATGGTCTCTTCGCGAGATATACGTAGGAGGGCGAAATATACTGCTTGACTCCTCGGTGAAGGTATGTTCTCGAAACTTCAGCAAAAGCCCGTTCGAGCTAGTGAGCGTCTCTCCTGCAGAGTCTTCCACGGTAATTTACCTATCATTTCAGTAACACTTTCGCGATTACTAAATGATCCTGTAACAAAGCGCGCTGCTCTCCGTTGTATTTCTTCTATCTCTTCTATCAACCCTATCTGGTACCAATCCCACACTACTGAGCAGTATTCAAGCAGCGGATGAACACACGTACTGTAACCTACTTTCTTTGGTTTCGGATTGCATTTCCATAGGATTCTTCCAATGAATCTGTCTGGCATCTGCCTTACAGGCGATTAACTTTATATGATCATTCCATTTTAAATCACTCCAAATGCGTACTCCCAGATAATTAATGGAATTAACTGCTTCCAGTTGCTGACCTGCTAGTTTGATGCTAAATGATATGTATTCGCAGCTCATTGCACTTGCCTACAATGAGATTTAATTGCCATTCCCTGCACCATGCTTCAATTCGCTGCAGATCCTCCTGCATTTCAGTACAATTTTCCGTTGTTACAACCTCTCGATACACCACAGCATCATCTGCAAAAAACCTAAGTGAACTTCTGATGTCATCAACCAGGACATTTATGTAAATTGTGAATAGCAACGGTCCTATCACACTCCGCTGCGGCACACCTGAAATCACTCTTACTTCGGAAGACTTGTCTCCATTGAGAATGACATGCTGCGTCCTGTTACCTAGGAACTCCGCAATCCAATCACACAGTTGGTCTGAGAGTCCATATGCTCTTACTTTGTTCATTAAACGACTGTGGGGAACTGTATCGAACGAGTTGCGGAGGTCAAGAAACATGGCATCTACCTGGGAACCCGTGTCTATAACCCTCTGAGTCTCGTGGAGGAATAGCGCGAGCTGGATTTCACACGACCGTCTTTATCGAAACCCATGCTTTTGAATTTAATTCCGATGCAATTGCTGTGTTTCATCGTCAATTTCAAGGTCCCAGGGAGACATTAAACCTGCAGTGGTGCATCTGAATCTACAACTGGTCTCACAGGAAAGGCTCAAAACACAGACTGTAAGAAGAATCTCCGTTCTTGTACTTAGGGCGGCATTGTGCCGTTTGTATTTAATTCCGATGCAATTGCTGTGTTTCATAGTCAGTGTGAAGGTCCTAGGAATACATTAACCTACAGTGGTGTATCGGGAACTAATACTGGTCTCACAATGAATGCTCAAACACAGACTGTAAGAAGAGTCACTATTCTTCTATTTAAGGCGGCATTGTGCCTTTTGTATTTAATTCCGATGCAATTGCTGTGTTTCATCGTCAATGTGAAGGTCCAAGGAATACATTGAACCTGCAGTTGTGTATCGCAAACTAATGCTGGTCTCACAGGAAAGGCTAAAAGCACAGACTGTAAGAAGAGTCACTATTCTTCTATTTAAGGCGGCATTGTGCCTTTTGTATTTAATTCCGATGCAATTGCTGTGTTTCATCGTCAATGTGAAGGTCCAAGGAATACATTGAACCTGCAGTGGTGTATCGCAAACTAATGCTGGTCTCACAGGAAAGGCTAAAAGCACAGACTGTGAAAAGAGTCACTACTCATGTACTTAAGGCTGCATTGTGCCTTTTGTATTTAATTCCGATGCAATTGCTGTGTTTCATCGTCAGTGTGAAGGTCCTAGGAATACATTAACCTCCAGTGGTGTATCGGGAACTAATACTGGTCTCACAATGAATGCTCAAACACAGACTGTAAGAAGAGTCACTATTCTTCTATTTAAGGCGGCATTGTGCCTTTTGTATTTAATTCCGATGCAATTGCTGTGTTTCATCGTCAATGTGAAGGTCCAAGGAATACATTTAACCTGCAGTGGTGTATCGCAAACTAATGCTGGTCTCACAGGAAAGGCTAATAGCACAGACTGTAAGAAGAGTCACTATTCTTGTACTTAAGGCTGCATTGTGCCTTTTGTATTTAATTCCGATGCAATTTTTGTGTTTCATCCTCAATAAGAGGGTCCTAGGAATACAGTAAACCGGGAGTGAAGCATCGGAATCTATAACTAGTATCACAGGAATGGTTCAAAACATAGTCAGTAAGAAGAGTCAGTCTTCTTGTACTTAAGTCGTCATTGTGCCTTTTGTATTTAATTCCGATGCAATTTCTGTTATTCATCGTCAATAAGAATGTCCAAGGGATACAGTAAACCTGAAGTGAAGCACCGGAATCTATAACTAGTGTCACATGAATGGTTCAAAACATAGTCAGTAAGAAGAGTCACTCTTCTTGTACTTAAGTCGCCATTGTGCCTTTTGTATTTAATTCCGATGCAATTTCTGTGTTTCATCGTCAATAAGAAGGTCCAACGGATACAGTAAACCTGGAGTGAAGCATCGGAATCTATAACTAGTGTCACATGAATGGTTCAAAACATAGACATTAAGAAGAGTCAGTCTTCTTTTACTTAATCAGGCATTGTGCCTTTTGTATTTAATTTCGATGCAATTTTAGTGTTTCATCTTCAATAAGAAGGTCCAAGGGATACAGTAAGCCTGAAGTGAAGCATCAGAGTCTATAACTAGTGTCACAGGAATGGTTCAAAACATAGTCAGTACGAAGAGTCAATCTTCTTGTACTTAAGTCGCCATTGTGCCTTTTGTATTTAATTCCGATGCAATTTCTGTGTTTCATCGTCAATAAGAACGTCCAAGGGAAACAGTCAACCTGGAGTGAAGCAACGGAATCTATAACTAGTGTCACATGAATGGTTCAAAACATAGACATTAAGAAGAGTCAGTCTTCTTGTACTTAATCCGGCATTGTGCCTTTTGTATTTAATTCCGATGCAATATCTGTGTTTCATCGTCAATAAGAGGGTCAGAGGGATACAGTAAACCTGGAGTGAAGCATCGGAATCTATAACTAGTGTCTCAGCGATGGTTAAAACATAGACAGTAAGAAGAGTCAGTCTTCTTGTACTTGAAACGGCATTGTGCCTTTTGTATTTAATTCCGATGCAAATTCTGTGTTTCATCGTCAATAAGAAGGTCAGAGGGCTACAGTAAACCTGAAGCGAAGCATCGGAATCTATAACTAGTGTCACAGGAATGGTTCATAACATAAAGAGTAAGAACAGACAGCCTTTTTTTTACTTAAGTCGGCATTGTGCCTTTTGTATTTAATTCCGATGCAATTTCTGTGTTTCATCGTCAATACGAAGCTCAGAGGGATACAGTAGAGCTGAAGTGAAGCATCGGAATCTATAACTAGTGTCACGGGAATGGTTCAAAACATAGACAGTAAGAAGAGCCTGTCTACTTGTACTTGAGTCGGCATTGTGCCTTTTGTATTTAATTCCGATGTAATTTCTGTGTTTGATCGTCAATGAGAAGGTCAGAGGGATACATTAAACCTGAAGTGAAGCATCGGAATCTATAACTAGTGTCACAGGAATGGTTCAATACATAGACAGTAAAAAGAGTCAGTCTTCTTGTATTTAAGTCGGCATTGTGCCTTTTGTATTCAATTAAGATGTAATTTCTTTGTTTCATCGTCAATAAGGATTTCAGAGGGATACAGTAAACCTGAAGTGAAGCATCGGAATCTATAACTGGTGTCACAGGAATGGTTCATAACATAGACACCAACAAGAGTCAGTCTTCTTGTACTTAAGTCTTCATTGTGGCTTTTGTATTTAATTAAGATGCAATTTCTGTGTTTCATTGTCAATAAGAAGGTCAGAGGGATACAGTAAACCTGAAGTGAAGCATCGGAATCTATAACTAGTGTCACAGGAATGGTTCAAAACATAGGCAGTAAGAAGAGCCAGTCTTCTTGTACTTGAGTCGGCATTTTGAATTTTGTATTTAATTCCGATGAAATTTGTGTTTGATCGTCAATAAGAAGGTCAGAGGGATACAGTAAACCTGAAGTGAAGCATCGGAATCTATAACTAGTGTCACAGGAATGGTTCAAAACATAAACAGTCAGTAGAGTTAGTCTTGTTGTACTTTAGTCGACATTGTGCCTTTTGTATTTAATTCCGATGCAATTTATGTGCTTCATCGCCAATTAGAAGTTCAGCTGGATACAATAAACCTGAAGTGAAACATTGAAATCTATAACTAGTGTCACAGGAATGGTTCAAAACATAGTAAGAAGAGTCAGTCTACTTGTACTTAAGTCGACAATGTGCCTTTTGTATTTAATTACAATGCAATTTCTGTGCTTCATAATCAATAAGAAGGTCAGCTGGATACAGTGAACCTGAAGTTAAGCATCGGAATCTATAACTAGTGTCACAGGAATGGTTCAAATCATAGACAGTAAGAAGAGCCGGTTTTCTTGTACTTGAGTCGGTATTGTGCCTTTTGTATTTAATTCCGATCAATTTTCTGTGTTTGATCGTCAATACGAAGGTCAGAGGGATACAGTAAACCTGAAGTGAAGCATCGGAATCTATAACTAGTGTCACAGGAATGGTTCAAAACATAGACAGTAAGAAGAGCCAGTCTTCTTGTACTTGAAACGGCATTGTGCCTTTTGTATTTAATTCCGATGCAAATTCTGTGTTTCATCGTCAATAAGAAGGTCAGAGGGCTACAGTAAACCTGAAGCGAAGCATCGGAATCTATAACTAGTGTCACAGGAATGGTTCATAACATAAAGAGTAAGAACAGACAGCCTTTTTTTTACTTAAGTCGGCATTGTGCCTTTTGTATTTAATTCGGATGCAATTTCTGTGTTTCATCGTCAATAAGAAGAACAGAGGGATACAGTAAACCTGAAGTGAAGCATCGGAATCTATTACTAGTGTCACGGGAATGGTTCAAAACATAGACAGTAAGAAGAGCCAGTCTACTTGTACTTGAGTCGGAATTGTGCCTTTTGTATTTAATTCCGATGTAATTTCTGTGTTTGATCGTCAATGAGAAGGTACGAGGGTTACATTAAACCTGAAGTGATGCATCGGAATCTATAACTAGTGTCACAGGAATGGTTCAATACATAGACAGTAAGAAGAGTCATTCTACTTGTACTTAAGTCGGCATTGTGCCTTTTGTATTCAATTAAGATGCAATTTTTGTGTTTCATCGTCAATAAGGATGTCAGAGGGATACAGTAAACCTGAAGTGAAGCATCGGAATCTATAACTTGTGTAACGGGAATGGTTCAAAACATAGTCGACTTAAGTAAAGGAAGACTGACTCTTCTTACTGTCTATGTGCCTTTTGTATTTAATTCCAATGCAATTTCTGTGCTTCATAATCAATAAGAAGGTCAGCTGGATACGGTAAACCTGAAGTGAAGCATCGGAATCTATAACTAGTGTCACAGGAATGGTTCAAAACATAGACAGTAAGAAGAGCCAGTCTTCTTGTACTTGAGTCGGCATTGTGCCTTTTGTATTTAATTGCGATGAATTTTCTGTGTTTGATCGTCAATAAGAAGGTCAGATGGATACAGTAAACCTGAAGTGAAGCGTCGGAATCTATTACTAGTGTCACAGGAATGGTTCAAACATAGACAGTAAGAAGAGTCAGTCTTCTTGTACTTACGTCTGCATTGTGCCTCTTGTATTTAATTAAGATGCAGTTTCTGTGTTTCATCGTCAATGAGGTGGTCACAGGGATACAATAAACCTGAAGTGAAGCATCGGAATCTATAACTAGTGTCACAGGAATGGTTCAAAACATAGACAGCAAGAAGAGTCAGTCTTCTTGTACTTAAGTTGGCATTGTGCCTTTTGTATTTAATTAAGATGCAAATTCTGTGTTTCATCGTCAATAAGAAGGGCAGAGGGATACAGTCAACCTGAAGTGAAGCATCGGAATCAATAACTAGTGTCACAGGAAAGGTTCAAATCATAGATAGTAAGAAGAGTCAGTCTTCTTGTACTTAAGTCGGCATTGTGCCGTTTGTATACAGGGTGATTCAAAAATGCATGTAAATATTTTAAGGGTGTATTTGTGAGGTAAATATAAGACAAAAACGTTCTATAAATGTTTTTCCATAAACGTTTAATTCCAGAGTTATCGTTTAATACGAAAGTCATGTCCGTAACAAAACGACGGCAGTGCAAGCAGCAGGATGCCATATTCTGGTACGTAATTCACATACGTATCTCCCAACAGTTGATTCGAAACTGCATGAATAGTGTTTGTTTTTGTTTGCACGTGATGTTTACTCCTACTGTACGGAAGATGGCGCTGATGTTGTTGGTAACGGAAAAGTACGTCCTGTCGTTCATTCATCGTCGGAAGGCTAAAGGTTTCGTGCACATGATGTACTCAAACAGTGAGTATGCTGATATGCACCTTGTTTATGGTGCAGCAGATGGAAATGCACTTGCAGGAAGACGAAGGTACAGTGAGCTGTTTCCAGGAAGACGGTTACCAAGTCATCAGACGTTTGTATCTGTGGACAGACGTATGCGGGAGTATGGCATTCGTCCTGGGCCACATTCAGGTCGACCACTTGAGCATGCAGTGAACGTCGAGGAACATGTTTTGGACCTGGTAGACCAAGATCCATCTATCAGTACGAGACAAATTAGTGCAGCTGTACGACTTCCACAATCTACTGTATGGCGGCTGCTTCGGAGACAACAGTTGCATCCATTTCACCTGCAAAAAGTGCACGAATTGACACCTGAAGACTATCCTCGCCGTCAGCAATTCTGCCAGTGGTTACAAGAGCGTCATTTGAATGATCCAATGTTCATTCGGCGGATATTATTCACAGATGAGGCCATGTTTACTCGTGCGGGTGTAATCAATTCGCATAATATGCACCAGTGGGCTGTCGAGAATCCTGGCGCGAGAATTGTGCGTGGATATCAACATCAATTCTCCATAAACATTTGGTGTGGTATTGTGGGGAATTACTTACTCGGACCTCATGTTCTGCCTCCAAGGCTGAATGGGCACGCGTACTGCGAATTTTTGGAGGGAGAATTGCCTGGATTGTTACAGGATGTCCCTCTTGCAACACGAGCCACCATGTGGTTTATGCACGATGGTGCTCCCGCCCATTACAGCCGCAACGTAAGGGCGTACCTCAATTCTGCATATCCACATCGATGGATAGGTCGCGGAGGACCAATTGCTTGGCCAGCCAGATCACCTGACCTGAACCCTTTAGACTTTTATTTATGGGGCCGACTAAAGACATTGGTGTATTCTTCTGCAGTACCGAATAGAGAAGTGCTACAACAAAGAATTGAAGGTGGTTGTGAAATTACTCGTGGAGAGTTGAACGGACTGTATAATGTGCAGAGATCATTGTGCGACGAGCACGGGTCTGTCTGCAAGTTCAGGGACAGCATTTTGAACATGCATTGCATTAAGATTTGTGCAAATACAGTACAGTACAGTACAGTCTGTAAAATGCCTCAATTTTCCTTAGTTATTGTGCATTGCTGTAGTTCAATCAACAGGACCTAAATTAATACAGTGTTCGCGAGGAATTGTTTCAGTTTGTTACGTCACGTTTATTTATCAGTTTGCGTTGTTAGTCCAAATGCACTGTAATTAAACCGTGAACTCTGGGAATTAAATACCTTACGTTGTATTGAATGTATTATCCTGTTTTGTTCATAACTCTGTAATAAGCGAAGCATGGAAAAAATTGTATAGAACATTTTTGTCTTATATTTACCTCACAAATACACCCTTGAAATATTTACATGCATTTTTGAATCACCCTGTATAATTCCGATGCAATTTCTGTGTTTCATCGTCAATAAGAGGGTCAGCTGGGTACAGTAAACCTGAAGTGAAGCATCGGAATCTATAGCTTGTGTCACAGGAATGGTTCGAAACATAGACAGTAAGAAGAGCCAGTCCTCTTGTACTTCAGTCGGCATTGTGCATTTTGTATTTAATTCCGATCAATTTTCTGTGTTTGATCGTCAATAAGAAGGTCAGAGGGATACAGTCAACCTGAAGTGAAGCATCGGAATCAATAACTAGTGTCACAGGAAAGGTTCAAACATAGACAGTAAGAAGAGCCAGTCTTCTTGTACTTGAGTCGGCATTGTGCCTTTTGTTTTTAATTGCGATGAATTTTCTGTATTTGATCGTCAATAAGAAAGTCAGAGGGATACAGTTAACCTGAAGTGAAGCATCGGAATCTATTACTAGCGTCACGGGAATTGTTCAAAACATAGACAGTAAGAAGAGTCAGTCTTCTTGTACTTAAGTCGGCATTGTGCCTTTTGTTTTTAATTCCGATGCAATTTTTGTGTTTCATCGTCAATAAGAAGGTCAAAGATACACAGTAAACCTGAAGTGAAGCATCGGAATCTATAACTAGTGTCACAGGAATGGTTCAAACCATAGACAGTAAGAAGAGTCAGTTTTCTTGTACTTAAGTCGGCATTGTGCCTTTTGTATTTAATTAAGATGCAATTTCTGTGTTTCATCATCAATGAGGAGGTCAGAGGGATAAAGTAAACCTGAAGTGAAGCATCGGAATCTATAACTAGTGTCACAGGAATGGTTCAAACATAGGCAGTAAGAAGAGTCAGTTTTCTTGTACTTAAGTAGGCATTGTGCCTTATATATTTAATTCCGATGCAATTTCTGTGTTTCATCGTCAATAAGAGAGTCAGCTGGGTACAGTAAACCTGAAGTGAAGCATCGGAATCTATAACTAGTGTCACAGGAATGAT
Organism: Schistocerca serialis cubense; assembly: GCF_023864345.2. Taxonomy (NCBI): domain Eukaryota; kingdom Metazoa; phylum Arthropoda; class Insecta; order Orthoptera; family Acrididae; genus Schistocerca; species Schistocerca serialis. The sequence goes on from NC_064646.1 coordinate 521,693,951, forward strand.
TCAAAACATAAACAGTTAGTAGAGTCAGTCTTCTTGTACTTTAGTCGGCATTGTGCCTTTCGTATTTAATTCCGATGCAATTTCTGTGCTTCATAGTCAATAAGAAGTTCAGCTGGATACGGTAAACCTGAAGTGAAGCATCGGAATCTATAACTAGTGTCACAGGAATGGTTCAAAACATAGGCAGTAAGAAGAGCCAGTCTTCTTGTACTTGAGTCGGCATTGTGCCTTTTGTATTTAATTCCGATGAAATTTCTGTGTTTCATCGTCAACAAGAAGGTCCGCTGGATACAGTGAACCTGAAGTTATGCATCGGAATCTATAACTAGTGTCAGAGGAATGGTTCAAAACATAGTCAGTAAGAAGAGTCAGTCTTCTTGTACATAAGTCGGCATTGTGCCTTTTGTATTTAATCCAGATGCAATTTCTGTGTTTCATCGTAAATAAGAAGGTCCAAGGGATACAGTAAACCTGGAGTGAAGCATCGGAGTCCATAACTAGTGTCACAGGAATGGTTCAAAACATAGGCAGTATGAAGAGTCAGTCTTCTTGTACTTAAGTCGGCATTGTGCCTTTTGTATCAAATGCCGATGCAATTTCTGTGTTTCATCGTCAACAAGAAGGTCCGCTGGGTACAGGAAACCTGAAGTGAAACATCGGAATCTATAGCTAGTGTCACAGAAATGGTTCAACACATAGGCAGTAAGAAGAGCCAGTCTGCTTGTTCTTGAGTCGGCATTGTAACTTTTGTATTTAATTCCGATCAATTTTCTGTGTTTGATCGTCAATAAGAAGGTCAGAGATATACAGTAAACCCTAAGTGAAGCATCCGAATCTATAACTAGTGTCACAGGAATGGTTCAAAACATAGACAGTATGAAGAGTCAGTCATCTTGTACTGAAGTCGGCATTGTGCATTTTGTATGTAATTCCGATGAAATTTCTGTGTTTGATCATCAATAAGAAGGTCACAGGGATCTTTAAACCTGAAGTGAAGCATCGGAATCTATAACTAGTTTCACAGGAATGGTTCAAAACATAGACAGTAAGAAGAGTCAGTCTCCTTGTACTTAAGTCGGCATTGTGCCTTTTGTATTTAATTCCGATGCATTTTCTGTGCTTCATCGTCAATAAGAAGGTCAGCTGGATACAGTGAACCTGAAGTTATGCATCGGAATCTATAACTAGCGTCACAGGAATGGTTCAAATCATAGACAGTAAGAAGAGCCAGTCTTCTTGTACTTATGTCGGCATTGTGCCTTTTGTATATAATTCCGATGCAATTTCTGTGTTTCATCGTCAATAAGACGGTCAGAGGGATACTGTAAACCTGAAGTGAAGCATCGGAATCTATAACTAGTGTCACAGGAATGGTTCAAATCATAGACAGTAGGAAGAGTCAGTCTTCTTGTTCTTAAGTCGGCATTGTGCCCTTTCTATTTAATTCCGATGCAATTTCCGTGTTTCATCGTCAATAAGAAGGTCCAAGGGACACAGTAAACCTGGAGTGAAACATCGGAATCCTTAACTAGTGTCACAGGAATGGTTCTAATCATAGACAGTAAGAACAGTCAGTCATCTTGTACTTAAGTCTGAATGTGCCTTTTGTATTTAATTCCGATGCAATTTCTGTGTTTCATCGTAAATAAGGAGGTCAGGGGGATACAGTAAAACTGAAGTGAAGCATCGGAATCTATAACTAGTGTCACAGGAATGGTTCAAAACATAGACAGTAAGAAGAGCCAGTCGTCTTGTACTTGAGTCGGCATTGTGCCTTTTGTATTTAATTCCGATGCAATATCGGTGTTTCATCGTCAATAAGAAGGAGAGCTGGATACAGTAAACCTGAAGTGAAGCATCAGAATCTATAACTAGTGTCACAGAAATGGTTCAAAACATAGACAGTAAGAAGAGCCAGTCCTCTTGTACTTGAGTCGGCATTGTGCATTTTGTATTTAATTCCGATCAATTTTCTGTGTTTTATCGTCAATAAAAAGGTCAGAGGGATACAGTAAACCTGAAGTGAAGCATCGGAATCTATAACTAGTGTCACAGGAATGGTTCAAAACATAAACAGTAAGAAGAGACAGTCTTCTTGTACTTACGTCTGCATTGTGCCTTTTGTATTTAATTCCGATGCAATTTATGTGCTTCATCGTCAATAAGAAGGTCAGCTGGATACAGTAAACCTGAAGTGAAGCATCGGAATCTATAGCTTGTGTCACAGGAATGGTTCAAAACATAGAGAGTAAGAAGAGTCAGTTTTCTTGTACTTAAGTCGGCATTGTGCCTTTTGTATATAATTCCGTTGCAATTTCTGTGTTTCATCGTCAATAAGAAGCTCAGAGGGATACAGTAAACCTGAAGTGAAGCATTGGAATCTATAACTAGTGTCACAGGAATGGTTCGAAACATAGACTGTAAGAAGGGTCAGTCTTCTTGTACTTAAGTCGGCATAGTGCCTTTTGTATTTAATTCCGATGCAATATCTGTGTTTCATCGTCAATAAGAAGGTGAAAGGGATACAGTAAACCTGAAGTGAAGCATCGGAATCTATAACTAGTGTCACAGAAATGGTTCAAAACATAGACAGTAAGAAGAGCCAGTCTTCTTGTACTTGAGTCGGCATTGTGCATTTTGTATTTAATTCCGATCAATTTTCTGTGTTTGATCGTCAATAAGAAGGTCAGAGGGATACAGTAAACCTGAAGTGAAGCATCGGAATCTATAACTAGTGTCACAGGAATGGTTCAAAACATAAACAGTAAGAAGAGTCAGTCTTCTTGAACTTCATTAAATACAAAAGGCACAATATCGACTTAAGATGCAATTTCTGTGTTTCATCGTCAATAAGAAGGTCAGAGGGATTCAGTCAACCTGAAGTGAAGCATCGGAATCTATAACTAGTTTCACAGGAATGGTTCAAAACTTAGACAGGAAGAAGAGTAAGTCTTCTTGTACTTAAGTCGGCATTGTGCCTTTTGTATTTAATTCCGATCAATTTTCTGTGTTTGATCATCAATACGAAGGTCAGAGGGATACAGTAAACCTGAAGTGATGCATCGGAATCTATAACTAGTGTCACAGGAATGGTTCAAAACATAGACAGCAAGAAGAGTCAGTCTTCTTGTACTTAAGTTGGCATTGTGCCTTTTGTATTTAATTAAGATGCAAATTCTGTGTTTCATCGTCAATAAGAAGGGCAGAGGGATACAGTCAACCTGAAGTGAAGCATCGGAATCAATAACTAGTGTCACAGGAAAGGTTCAAATCATAGATAGTAAGAAGAGTCAGTCTTCTTGTACATAAGTCGGCATTGTGCCTTTTGTATTTAATCCAGATGCAATTTCTGTGTTTCATCGTCAATAAGAAGGTCCAAGGGATACAGTAAACCTGGAGTGTAACATCGGAATCTATAACTAGTGTCACAGGAATGGTTCAAAACATAGACAGTAAGAAGAGTCAGTCTTCTTGCCTTTACGTCGGCATTGTGCCTTTTGTATTTAATTCCGATACAATTTCTGTGTTTCATCGTCAATAAGAAGGTCCAAGGGATACAGTAAACCTGAAGTGAAGCACGGAATCTATAACTAGTGTCACAGGAATGGTTCAAATCATAGTCAGTAAGAAGAGTCAGTCTTCTTGTACTTAAGTCGGCGTTGTACGTTTTGTATTTAATTCCGATGCAATTTCTGTGTTTCATCGTCAATAAGAAGGTCAAATGGATACAGTAAACCTGAAGTGAAGCATCGGAATCTACAACTAGTGTCACAAGAATGGTAGAAATCATTGACAGTAAGAAGAGCCAGTCTTCTTGCACCTGAGTCGGCATTGTGCCTTTTGTATTTAATTTCGATGCAATTTCTGTGTTTCATCCTCAAAAAGAAGGTCTGAGGGATACAGTACACCTGACGTGAAGCATCGGAATCTATAACTAGTGTCACAGGAATGGTTCAAAACATAGACAGTAAGAAGGGTCAGTCTTCTTGTACTTAACTCGGCATAGTGCCTTTTGTATTTAATTCCGATGCAATAGCGGTGTTTCTTCGTCAATAAGATGGTCAGAGGGATACAGTAAACCTGAAGTGAAGCATCGGAATGTATAACTAGTGTCACAGAAATGGTTCAACACATAGGCAGTAAGAAGAGCCAGTCTTCTTGTTCTTGAGTCGGCATTGTGACGTTTGTATTTAATTCCGATCAATTTTCTGTGTTTGATCGTCAATAAGAAGGTAAGAGATATACAGTAAATCCGAAGTGAAGCATCCGAATCTATAACTAGTGTCACAGGAATGGTTCAAAACATAGACAGTATGAAGAGTCAGTCATCTTGTACTGAAGTCGGCATTGTGCCTTTTGTATTTAATTAAGATGCAATTTCTGTGTTTCATCGTCAATAAGAGGGTCAGAGGGATACAGTCAACCTGAAGTGAAGCATCGGAATCAATAACTAGTGTCACAGGAAAGGTTCAAAACATAGACAGTAAGAAGAGTTAGTCTTCTTGTACTTAAGTCGGCATTGTGCCTTTTGTATCAAATGCCGATGCAATTTCTGTGTTTCATCGTCAACAAGAAGGTCCGCTGGGTACACGAAACCTGAAGTGAAGCATCGGAATCTATAACTAGTGTCACAGGAATGGTTCAAAACATAGACAGTAAGAAGAATCAGCCTTCTTGTACTTCAGTCGGCATTGTGCCATTTGTATATAATTCCTAAGCAATTTCTGTGTTTCATCGTCAAGAAGGTCAGAGGGATACAGAAAACCTGAAGTGAAGCATAGGAATCTGGCTCTTCTTAATGTCTATGCTTTGAACCATTCCTGTGACTTTAGCTACAGTCTTCTTGTACTTGAGTCGGCATTGTGCCTTTTGTATTTAATTCCGATGCAATTTCTATGTTTCATCTTCAATAAGACGGTCAGAGGGATACTGTAAACCTGAAGTGAAGCATCGGAATGTATAACTAGTGTCACAGAAATGGTTCAACACATAGGCAGTAAGAAGAGCCACTCTTCTTGTTCTTGAGTCGGCATTGTGACGTATGTATTTAATTCCGATGCAATTTCTGTGCTTCATCGTCAATAAGAAGGTCAGCTGGATACAGTGAACCTGAAGTTATGCATCGGAATCTATAACTAGCGTCACAGGAATGGTTCAAATCATAAGTACAAGAAGACTGGCTCTTCTTACTGCCTGAGTCGGCATTGATGTTCTCTGGAAGCTCTTTTCTCTGGAAGCTCTTTCTCGATCCCAGCCATTGCTGTGGTGGATTATGTCCGTGCAGTGGATGGGCACTGTCCTGTTCCACTTTGTCTCTCCTTGTTAGCAACTACTCTTCTGTGTACCCATGGTGGCGCTATTCCAGCCAGGCAGTAGAGCATATCAGTTTAGGTAGGTCTTAAGCAACCTGTGATCAACCTGCAGGTTTCGTTGAGAGCAATGTCTACTTGTCTGGCATTTGATGACCTGTACCAGACTGGAGAAGCATATTCAGCAGTAGAACAGCACAGTGCCATTGCAGAACAGAGAATAGTTTGTGGATGTGATTCCCACTGTGTCCCCGCTAGTTTGCGAATTAGGTTGTTTCGAGCGGAGATTTTAATTTTAGTGTTCTTGCAGTGAGTTTTGAATGTCAGAGATCTATCGAGAGTGACTCCCAAGTATTTAGGTACATGATGATGATGATGATGATGATGATGATGATGTAGTTGGATGCCTGACCATGCAATATGTAGCTCACGATTAGCTTCCCTGTTCCTTAAATGAAAGGCACACACTTGTGTCTTCGAAGGGTTTGGTCTGAGTTGGTTCCGATTGTAATAGTTTCACAATGTTCTAAGTGCTGTTGTCAGGTTTCTTTCCACTCTTTCAAAGCATGAGCTCTGTGTAGGAAGGACTAGGTCATCTGCATATGTGCCTGGGGTCAATGGCTGGTCGTTGGTATGAATGTTGAAGAGAAGTAGAGCCAAGACGCTTCCCTGAGGTAGACCATTTTTCTGCGCTCTCCAGCGACTGTGTTGTCCTTGAAATTCAACAAAAAAACCTACAGTTTTGGAGGAGGGTGCTGAGTAGTCTAACGAGGTGGGCGTTCTTGATCATATTGTATAATTTTGCATGGAGTAACAGATGATGGACAGTATCATACGCTGCTGTGAGATCCACGAAGACCACATCAGTTAGTTGACGGGTTTCAAAGCCATTCCCTATAAACTGAGTGGGATTCAAAAGTTGCCCTGTGCAGCTTCTGTTTGGTCGAAATCCTCCTTGTTCAGGTATGAGAATAGGGTCTATTACTGGTAGGATTCTATTCAGAATCATACGTTCGAACAGTTTATAAGGGTGACACAAAAGGCTAACTGTTCTGATATTCTTGGGATGATTTGCTTCCTTTCCACGTTTCAGAAGAGCTATCACCCTGCTCTTTCGCCAGATCTTTGGTATATGGCACTGGTTCATGCAGTTGTTGAAAAGCTGCAGGATTCACTTTCTTGTTTCTGGACCGAAAATCTTGAGATGCTCCATACGGGAGTCATCTAGACAGGATGCTTTACCAGTTTTGCTCTCCTTAATAGCCTTGTTTAATTCAGATATCTGGAATGGGAGAGTCAGATTCCTCGTTTGTTCTTCGGCCTCTTGCTGTACTTTCGGAACTTTGATTCTATGGCTTCCTTTCCCATTCATGAGTAGTTGGTTTGCTATCTGATCTGCAGTAATGCTGCAGTGTGATGTGGATCTGGTTGGGTCATTATTGAGGCGTCTCAATAATCTCCACGCTTTATGACCGTTTCTTATGAGATCAAGTTTTTCCGTCGTTTTAATCCAAGAATTCCTTTTGGATTCTTTCAGAGATGCAATAAGTTTCTTCCCAGTCAGTAGCGTTGTCTCGTCGAATGGATCTTCTTAGAATAGCACCTTATACTCTGTAAATTGGGCAGTGAGTTCTGAAGTTAGACCGGGAATGTATGATGTTCGACAACCCCGAGGAATTGCAATTCTGGATCACCTCTTTACAGCCCTCACAAATGTGTCATATGAGTCAGGTGAAGGTTCTGTATTGGGAATTGCAGCGTCCAGCGTTTCTGTAAACTTCGGCCAGTTGGATTTCCTGAAGTTTAACCTCCTTCTGAACGGAGCTGTCTGTGGTCTAACTGCTGCGTAGATTTCGCACATGATCGGTCTGTGCTGTGTATTTGGAGTAGGATTGCAGACAGGTTTTATGCACTGTTGTGAGATGTTCTCGCTGAAAAATATCAGATCGGGGTTGTATCTGCTTTTCCATCTGCCACTGATGAAAGATGCAGGTTGCTTAGGGTCATGTATAAGGTCAGATGGTTGCCTTCCGCCCATTATTGTAATACCATTCTCATCATCATGCTCATAGCCCCCACGTGGTGCTGTGACAGTTGAAGTCACCAGTCGCTATTTACGTGTGTTGACTATAAAAGTTATCTGCTAGATTGATTTTGAGATCAACGTCCGGTGGTCTTTATACGGATGTGACTGTACAGCCTTTGACTTCCAAAGTTTCGACTACTTCTCATAGTGCCTGAAAATGTGAAATATTTCCTACGTCTTCAACAGCAGCATTCCAATTCACACCCGACCTAAGCAGTATCGGCATCCTTCCCTATTTGAACACAACACCCTACTCCTTGCTTCACATGACGTATCAGTAGAACATACATAGATGTGAGACCTGTCCCGTGTGTCCTACCACTGTCAACTATTTTTGTCTCATCGTGGGTATCTCCTACAGTGTCAGAGGCAGGGCCACCCGTGAACGTGGCCACACAGTCTACTGACTCGGCTCGAACCATTGTGCCGCACCCCCCCAGTGGGGCTTGCCACTTTTTGGCGGGTTCGTGCTCGGCTACCGTGGGGCCCCAGCCTTTGCAGCATTTTCTCCCTTCTGTGCTGCATGTATGTCCTCTCGCTATTCTTTTTCCCCTCCCTTGCGGAACATGTCTGGGATACTACTGGGAATGTTCCGCATTATCTATTCGTTCCCTTTTCCTTTCTTTGTTTACCTTCTCCTCTCGTTCCTCCGCTTGGGTGTTTGAGGGTCCTCGTTTTCTTCTTCCTCCCTGTGCACTCCCGAAGGCTGTCTCACGCGTCTGATATGTAACAGGTGAGTGGGTAACGCGTAATTTTCAGCCCCGTGTCGGCAGGTAGAGTTGGCACATACCCCATGGTACAGGCCAGGCCCAGAGAGGGATGATTGCCTGAGCTGCAACCTTCCCAAATTGCCGTATGATTCCTCCGTCAGGTGTTGGGGAGGTGCGAACAGTCACCTAGGGCAGGTGCCCCCATTTGTGAAAGAGCGTGCCACAGGAGATGCTGGCAATCTTGGGGATTTTCTCGCCGTGAACAAATCATCTTCACAGTCGACGTCTATGAAACGTAAACGGTATGAGGCTAACTATTCAAAATCCCTTCCAGCTGCACCACAGTTCCTCATGGTCTCTTATACTGAAGACAGTCAGTCCTTCGCCGTGGTAAATCCGTTTATTGTTCAGAAAGGTGTTGATGCAATTTTGAGCCCTGCTGCTTCTGATTCTCAATCGCAACAACCGCTTACCACCTCACTTCTCCACAGCAACCCTGTTTGTGTCGAGGCCCTTGGACCTCTGAATTCTTCCTGTGGCTTTAATTACACTAGGCTGCTTGACCGTTTAACTGAGGCTGAAATCCAATCTTATCTCTCCGATCAGTGTGTCATTTCCATCAATCGGGTTATAAAAATGGTAGACTCCTCTCTAATGCCCACCTGCACTATTTTTATCACTTTTGATATAGTGGTGCTTCTGTCCAAGATCAAAGCAGGCTATGAAATTATAACAGTTAGACAGTACATTTCGAACCTGATGTGCTGCTACCAGTGTCTTCGTGTTAACCACACTAGAACCTAATGTCGACACCCAGCCAAGTGTGTAATTTGTTGTAGGGATGTGCATGAGGGCAATCGTCTGCCTCCTTCTCTCCGCTGTATCAAGTGCAATGGCGGCCGTGCCGCCGCCTCTCTGTATTTTCCTGTGTTCCTTGATGCGTGGGCTGCCCAAGAGATCTGAGTAAGGGAAAAAGTACGTTACCCAGTCACTCGCAAGTTATTGGTTAGTCGCAAATACTGTGTTCTCCCGTCTGGTACCTATAGTTCTGTTATTAGTACGTCTAGATTCATGAAGGACATGTCCACGTAGACATGCGACCTCAAATTCAGCTCTGAGGTTGTGAAATAACCCAGCGTCACAGTAGCATCGCCATCCCCCAGTCCAGATGTGCAACAAGACATCAAACTTTCAGCTCAAGGGGCGAAGCCACCAGTTACACAACTGGTAGGCCAGAAAGGCAGGAGTAGTACTCCCATGGAGACTTCCTACATCCCTCCAGCCAAACAACACCCAACTGTCCCTTTGCTAACCAGAAAGGTTTGAAGCAGTCCACCAAAGGCAAACGATCTTCCACTCCGCCAACTCTGCGATCCTCTTCGACGGTATTGCTATGTGACACCTTAGCCTGGCTGGCCTGAGTGTTGCCTGTGAGCACCACCAACCGATTTTCTGCGTTGGACTCCATAGACCGACAGCACAAGCAAGCCAATGCTTCTGTGCACCCCATGGAGCGGGATCCTCCTGCATTTGTGCCCTGAAGCAGTGACTCTTCGCAGGCTGACACTCGGCAGCCACCGAGGTGACACTCCATCTCGTCCACATCGTGACTCTCCTCCACTCGAACGTTCGTGGTCTTCGGTCCCAAAAAGAGGATTTACGGCAGCTTTTAGCATCGCAGCATCCCCTTGTACGCTGCTTTCAGCAAACGAAATCGCACTCTCTCGACCACTTGAAGCTTTGATATTCCTTCCTGGGTCGTTTTGACCTTCCCCCTGGGGTCGGCAATCCATCTCATTGGGCTGTCATGCTGCTCGTAGGGGGATGACGTTCGTAGTCTACCCATCTTCAAGCTGTTGCAATTCCCCTTTATCTTCCTCACCTGACTTTTTCCCCCTGTAACGTTTACATCCCTTAGTCATTTGATGTCACCAGGGCAAACTTCCTTCAGCTTATTGGGCAACTACCTCCTACATTTCTGCTACTCGGCGACTTTAATGAGGATCCCTCTTGACTGACCTTCTTAACCAACTCTACCTCTTCTGCCTTAACAGTGGAGCACCCACATTCCTTTCTGACTCCTCCCACACATATTCTCATATGGACCTATACTTCTGCACTTTCCAGCTCTCCCATCGTCTTGTGTGGTCCACTCTTTGTAACAGCTACTTGAGCGTCCATTTCCCATGTGCTATCAATCTGTTGACTCCTACCTGACCTGTGTGCACACCGAAATGGCATCTTACTAAGCCTGACTGGCGGCTTTACTCCTCCCTGGCGACTTCCAAAGAACAGTATTTCCCCAGCTGTGATGACCAGGTGGAATATCTCACAAATGTTATCCTTACTGCTGCAGAACATTCCATTCCTCGCAATTACTCTTCACCACGCCGTGTCCCAGTCCCTTAGTGGACTGAGGCATGCCGCGACGCAATTCGCACACGGAGATGTTCTCTCCATGCTTTTACTGCCATCCTATGATGACAAACTGCATTCATTAAAATCAGATGCGTGCAAAGTGTCGTCGCGTTTTTCGGGAAAGCAAAAAAGCTAGCTGGATTGCATTCATTAGTTCTTTTAACGGTTCCACCTCTTCTTCTGTCATGTGGACCAACTTCAAACGACTGTCTGGGACCAAGATCCATTTGCCAATTTCTAGCTTGAAAGTAGCAGACGATATCATCGTTGACCCTATTGCTATCTCAAATACTTTGGGTCGCCATTTTGCCGACCTTTTGAGCTCTTACCACTATCACTTTGCCTTCCTCCACCAGAAATGAGCGAAGGAGGCTCTGGCGATACCTTTCCCTTCTCAGAATAGTGAGTGCTACAATGCCGTCTTTACTATAAGGGAGCAAGATCGTGCTCTCAGCTCATCCCGATCCTCCGCCCCAGGCCAGTGTTGTGCAAATTCAGATCTTGCAGCACCTCTCTCTTGTAGGCAGGCGTTTCCTACTTAACATGTACAACCGCATCTGGGCAGAGGGCACATTTCCTGGCCATTGCCATTAAGCCACTGTCACCCTCATACCTAAGACCAGTAAGCATAAAAACCTTCCCTCTAGCTTACGCCCCATTTCTCCCACTGACAATATTTGCAAGGTGACGTATGAATCACGCCCGGCTCGAGTGTCATTATTTACTAACGACTGCACAGTGTGGATTTAGAGTGTGGCGTTCTGCAGTTGACCATCTCGTTAGTTTGTCCACCCGTGTCATGAATGGTTTTCTGCGGAAATCCCAGACTTTGGCCGTGTTTTTCGATTTGGAGAAGGCCTACAACACCTGCTGGAGAACTGTTTACATGTGGGGCTTCCGTGGCTGCCTGCCCCGTTTCCTGCGGGAATTTTTAGAAGGCAGAGTTTTCAAGGTGCATGTGGGTTCTGCCTTGTAGGACACCTTTATCCAGGAAGACGGTATGCCTCAGGGTTCTCTCCTGAGCATCATCCTATTAGCTATCGACATTTACCCTATAATGGCCTGTCGCCCACCGGACATCTTCGGCTCCCTCTTTGCCTTCTATTCCAGTTCTCACGGACCTGTCACTGAGCGGCGTCAGCGACGACGTCTCGATCGTCTGTACTCCTGGAGCACTTACAATGGTTTTAGTTTTTCCACTGACAAACCCGTCGGTATGAATTTCTGGCGGCGCAAATGGTTTCTCCTACCATCTTTACATTTTGGGCATGTTGCCCTTCCGTTAGTTGAAACTACGAAATTCATGATGCTCATGCTCGCTAGGAAACTCTTGGTCCTCTCATGTGTCTTACTTGGCAGCCAGTGTTACGCGGTTCCTCAATGTCCTACGTGTCCTCAATGGTACCTCCTGGCATGCTGATCCATTTTCCATCCGAAACTCGACTGCGGGTGCTTTGTTTATGCATCTGCACGTCCAGCCTCTTACGCCATCTCAACACCTCCGCCATCATGTTATCCATTTGCCCACTGGCGCCTTTTACACTACCCCAAGTGAGAGCGTGTATACTGAAGCTGCTGAACTATCACTGTCCTACCGTCATGACTTTCTCCTCAGGCATGCTGTTTGTCTGCCATGCGTGGCCACCCATGCTATGCCTCCTCGTTCGATGCTTACTTCAATCGCCAGTACGGGGCACATCCCTCTTCCCTGTTACCTCCTGGAGTCCGTTTCCGGCGCTTGCTTCGGCAGCTTAATTTCAAACTACCTGCAACTTCCCTAGTGGGTGTGAATGCTTGGCCAATTTCGCTTCGTGAAGTGGCCCTTGTTAACCTCGGCCTTCATTGACTTCGTAAGGGCAGTACTCCAGCCTTACTCTGTCGCCTTCAGTTTCGTTAGTTTCGCACGGAATTTCGCGGTAGTACATTTGTGTACACTGATGGCTCTGACTGACTGTAGGGTCAGATGTGCCTTCGTCATTGGCACTCACGTCTTTAGTTGTCGGTTTCCGACACACTGCTCAGTATTTACAGCCGAGCTCTTCGCCTTGTATCAGGCCACAGAGCACATCTGGCGTCACAGACTATTAAATTGTCGTGCTCACACACACTAGGCGTCCTTCAAAGTCTCTGTGCGTTTTACACCGCCCATCCCTTAGTGCAACTTTATCACTCGTGTTGGAGCCACTGTGAATTTTGTGGATTCCTGGTCATGTCGGTCTGCCAGGAAACGAGGCTGCTGACGCTGCTGCCAAGGCTGCAGTCCTCTTACCTCAGCCCACTAGTTTCTATATTCCCTCCAGTGATCACTGTGTTGCTGTCCATCAGGAGGTAGCGTCCCTTCGGCATCGCCATTGGTCCTTCCTTAAAGGAATAAGCTCAAGATTATTAAGCTTCTCCCAGTGGCATGGGCGACCTCCTCTCGGCGCTTCCGCCTGGAGGAAGTCATTTTAACTCGGTTGCGTATTGGGCAGTGTCTTTTTAGCCATCGTCATTTTATAAGTGGCGCTCCCCCACTACTTGTTATACTGCGCCCAAATTTTAACTGTTCGCTTCCTCCCGGCTGAAAGTCCATTTCTTAACTGTTAATGTTCCCACTTGCCGTTTGATTTATCGACCGTTTTAGCAATTGACGCGTGGGCTGTGGACCGCGATTTACTTTCTGTCCGTGAAAGCGATATGATGAAAGGCATTTAACTTTTAGTTTTGGACCTCCGTTTTGTATGGTGACTTTAGTAGCTCTTTCTCCACGTCCATGTTTTTCACTGTCTTCTACTATGTCAATTGGGATTGACATTTAGTCATTTTTAACACCTCTGTCTTCGTGTTCTATAGTTTTGACGTGTGCGCATATGACCCCGGTTGTTTTTGCGCCCAAAAACGAGACACTGTACCGCATTCTACGTGAGCATCTCCTCTGACGAGCAGTTTGTCACTGTGAATGGCCACTGCTAGACTGTGGCTGAGAGGCAGCTGGACCGTCCAGTTTGAGATGGCTGCCTGACCTGATGTGCTAGACTTCGACAGTCACTGCACTGTCACTGTTAGGGCCTCATCTACACCTGCTTCTGTCTCAACGCCTGCTCCAATTCCAGCTCTACACACGCCTACTGTCGCCCCCCCCCCCCCCCCTGCTGTGCACCTGTACAGTTTTTTCATCTTTTCTGCTACTCTCCCCAACCCTTCCCCCTTTCCCCATCCAACCGTCCTGTCACAACACTATATGTGCTTCCTCCCATAGGCAGCACTGCAGCATCCTACACCACCCTTTCCTCATACTGCCCTCCATCCCCATGACACATTTCGTGTGTACAGCCACATCAGCTGAGATAGCTGTTCTCCGCGTTTAGGCCTTACTACCCTCCCGTGTGTGTGCATGGTTTTTCTTTTTCATCATTTTATGGAGGATTAAGTTCTGTGTTCTTACAGTGCCCTTGGTTGATGCTCAACATCTCTTCCATGTGGTGAGTTGTAATCTATCCTATCTCATGTTGTTGCCCCATCCGGGATTTTCTAAGGTGTAAATTACACATTTTGACATTCTCAGCATCCTTGCAGCAACACACCCTAACAGAATCTCAAAATATGTATCAAAGTAAATAATATTGTTTGATTGTAGAGTAATTCTGCTTCACCTACACTGTCCTAATATTCTCGTAACTGTTGTTGCATGCACTATTTGACTAGTGCTGCTCGATTATTCTCATCTCACAGCACGATGGTGGAATGTGGTGTATCACAGGTAATGGGATCTTGGCTTGACCACACATGTTGTGAGGATGGTCAAAACCTCTATAAATAGCGCCTCAGTCTTGAGGTGGGCTGTTTGCCAAAGAGATGCGCGGCTGTGGAGATGGAATAGTCGTTAGCGGGCAACCTCTGAGGGACTTGCTCTGCCTCAGTTGTATAAAGTCTACCTAGGCACACAGGGCTCTATCTAGAGACTTTTATTTAACTAGTTCTTCCTGGGACCGTGATGGAGCCTTCCAATTTTTCTCTTCCCCCTCCAGTGGAATCGATGGGCCATTGGTAGGTACCAACACCCAGTCTAATAACAGGGTTCATCCAGCCAGTCCAACAGGCTCTGTTAACAGTAACAGAATGCATGCTGGTTGTCTGAAAGTGTTTGCAATAGTTAAATGCAAAGAGTAGCTTTGATAAAGTTCCACTATTCTGCGTATAAAGATGTTTGGAGGGTTTTGCTGGAACTTAAAATCTGTCAAACGCTAACCAAATGGGACGCTGTTGGTAGAAACGTCTAGTTCCCAACAAGTGAACTACATCCAGCACAATGCCCTGTAGAGTATGCAATAGAAAATGAACTGCAGAGTGGGTGAGGCCAGGAAGGTATTGTTGGTGTGATAAACCTAATTGAATGGGTGTGTGGTGATACAGTGCAATCACTCTTTTACACTGACTATCAACAGCACGAAACTTCCAGAGTATGTTAAGGCAGTATTCCTTAGTCTAGATGTGTGGATTTTTTTTTCCCTTGAACACAATGCGCCGTTTTAAATACCGGCACTTGGGACTAACTACTGTTCCTGAAAGGGAGACGCCACTTGGGGCAAATGCTGTAAGACTGCCCTTAAAGGAGTCTTTTGTTCATCTCTTTGGAAGTTTGTAAATTTCTCCGGGGATCTCCCGGTCTGGAGTATGGATTGCAGTGTCTCCCTTGAAGAAAGGAAGATGCAGAAGATAAAAACATCAATGTGCCTCCCATATGGTGAAGCCAAAAAGATCTATAAGGCTATGCAGATGCCTCCTTTACTTCAGTTCTCAACATCCAAACCGGAAAACCGTTGCTGCTATGAATGAAGATCCCTATTGCTAATACTACTACTACCAGCTGTGTTTTTCAATGCACTTGGGTGCTGGAGTTACTTCGTAGCCCATACCTCCTCCCAGAACGCCAGACAAGGCAGCAGTTACCAATGTTGCAGAACTCCCTGAACCTCCAAAGGTTTCAACTGCCCACCATCCAACACTGCCTCTACCACCTTGGTGGTTGTGGCTCCGAAACCTACCCAAGATAAACAAAAATAGACGTCAAAGAACTGGCTGCTAATGGAGACAGGAAGGAAATAGTCTGACTTTCATGTCGTCTAGACTAAGGAGGAGCAAGAAGAGGTTGTTTGGCGGCTGGTATACTCTTCCAATCACACACACACACACACACACACACACACACACACACACACACACACACACACACATTAAGTGGGTTTTTCATTCATAAGAATGGAAAGTTTACTTAACTCAATAGGTATTCGTTGTGGTACATGATCTTGAGTGTAGTCCTCAGCCTCACTGCTGAAGAAGTACAGTGTCTCCTATGTTCACAATTAGGGTTGCTATGTGCTGCCTGGGTCTGTGATAGTGGCGGAGCTAACTGCTACTGTGACTCCTGCAGGGCTGTGACATCATCTGGAGACATTTTTTCAGACAATGGCAGAGCAATTTGCGCTGACTAGTGCCACTGTCAGCCGGGATACAACGTTCTGTCGTTACCGCTACACCATGGAAAACGCTGAGTTGGACACAAGGTCTGGTAATTAAGAGGTCTAAAATTGCCTACTTTGCGTGAGAGAGTTGGACTCTGCACTGTTCGCAGCTTGTGATACCGTGCCCAGTCACGACGAAACCCGTACAGCATGCTGCAAAACTTGCAACCAGCGTCAAAGGAAGTCCTCCGAAGTGGTCTAATTTGATAAGGCAGACAAGCAACTTTCCCAGCAAATGGAAGGAGGGAATTTTGGTGCCTCTTCTCAAACCGGGAAAGTACCAAACGTTTCCTAGTGGTTACTGGAGCGTCGACTTAACGAGCTGTATAGGCAAGACCTTGGAGCGAATGGTTAACGGTGGTCTGGTCTGGGTGTTAGATACAAGGCAGCTCGTAAGTCGCTCTCAGTGTCGATTCAGGAGATAGCTATCCATTGTCGGCAACGAGACCCTGCAAGAGACCGCTATACAGCAGGGTTTCCTGTGCAAATAGCGTCATTCTTTATCAGTAAAATACACGACACGTCTTGGAGACACCATATTGTAAGGCAGCCCCTCCAATAGGGCTTCTGTGGTGGTCTCCCTTCCTTTATGCGGCCGTTTTTATTGAAGCACTTTTTTTTCGGTTCCAAGTCGTTGACATGTTGTCGAATAGTTTCGAGCAGGAGGATGTCGCTCAAAGCAGTGTTGTAATTGCTACCATCTTCGTCATATCCATAAACAGTATCATATGTATGGTAAGGAGTGCCATACAATGTTCGTTATTTGTGAATGATTTTGCAGTGTTCTGTTCCTCCTTCGGTATTGCAACAGCAAATCGTCAGTTGCAAATGAAAGTAGAAAGGATTGATTGATTAGGAGTGGGCTGCAAACACCGCCTTTACATTTTCTGCAGAGAATAGTGTGTGTGTGTGTGTGTGTGTGTGTGTGTGTGTGTGTGTGTGTGTGTGTGTGTGTGTGTGTGTTTCCATGTAGTATTTTTAATTTACTTGAATTGCATATGTGGAACACAATTCTCGCTTTTAAAGCCTGTGCAGTTTCTATGCCTCATTTTTGACTCCACACTATTGTGGTTACCACACCTGAAGGCAAGTTCCCAGAAGACACTAAACATTTTAAAGTTTCTTTGCCACAGGTTTTGGGGAGCGTGTGAGATATGTCTGCTCCAGTTTTACAGGGTTTACATGCAGGCCTGACTGGACTTTAAGTGCCTAAACAGAGGGACTCTTTTTGTTCCTCCGTTTTCCCACAGTTTGTCCTCTAAATTCGGTTGTCTCCAGAGTTCACTGTATTCGATGGCAAATTTCCATGATCCTTAGGGCCTTGTACGAGACGAGATGTGCCATGCCTGCTAAATTCCTCATGTTTCAACCCCCCCTCCCCCTGAGTTGCCGTCAGTCTCTACAATGCTTGTATCCAACTGATAAAGTATTCCAGGATGTCCAGAACGCCTTCCTCTGGCCACAAAGCCTGGAAAAGGAAGACACTCTGCTGGGCGCCAGGGCGCACGGGTATCGTGGGGAACAAAAGAGCGGCTGTAGCAGCCGAGGAGTCGTCGTGTTGTAGTCCTTGGTTAGTTTCGTGTGTCATTCCCCTTGCATGCTATTGTCTCACTGCTGAGGTGAAGAGTCGTGCATCGACGGAAAGAGGAGTGGTAGGAACTGACAGCTGACAAGCTGCTCATAGTGAAGACCACTATGTGGCCACAGTGTACCACCTTCCTTCCACATAGGTGGGACGAGGTTCTCCTTACTCATCTACACATAGGCCACACCTCTGTCGCATGAGTTCTTGCTCAGGCGAGAGGACCCTCCGACATGAGCTGCTTGTGGCATACAGATCACCGTCCACCACATTTTATTAGACTGTGTTTTACTTTCAGAGGAGAGGGCAGCAGCGGATTTCCTGACAGACGTGCCCTCTATTTCGAGCAACATGCAAACGAATGTGGCAAGAGTTTCAAGGTTCAGAGATCTGTTCGACTTCTCTCCAAAAAATTTAGGGCGTTGTTCTTAAAGTGTTATCTGGGCGATTGCCTCACCCACGATTTTTGTAACTGGTCAGCGAGACTCATTCCTCGTACCTTTCTTTCAGCTTCTGTAGTTTTACTTCTGTTCCCAGGTGTAGCACCTTTCACCTGCTCTTTTGTATGAAAGGCCTGTGAGATCGAGTGGTTGTGTGTGTCAACGTGAGGTTGGAGTGAGCGAATGGGTGTCATTTTATGAGATTTCCTCCTCACTGTGTGACGCCCCCCCCCCCCACCCCCCACCCCCCCCACGAACACACACAGTGAAAGAGAAACAGGACTATGGGTCCCCATAAGGGTTTGGATAAAGTCTATTACCACAGACACATGCGTGGTGGTCCAAATCCACCAAAACACCTCGATTTTTTGTCACTTTGATACGAGAACTGTCATCCTAAAGGATGAACCAATGTGTTGTTTTCTTCATCAGAATGGCTTGGAAATAACTTCGTTGCTCATCGGTTGGTTGCACCTCTTAAGCCTCGAAATACCTTTTATTATAAATGAAGTATCCGTTTAATCAAAGCGTCGGTGTAACATCACAGAGCCATTCCTAGCGTACGCTGCCCCTCATAAGCGATCTCCCTGAGGGCCTCTCGAGGTTTGTCGTGTTGAGGACCTGCACGCCGTTTACATACAGACAGTTAACGATATGCTTCTGTGTGCTCCGCCAATCAGTTTTGTGTAAGATATTTTGACGACCGACCAGATCATTTTCATAGGGTTGTGTCGGGGTGGCGAGGACGTGAGACGACTAAACTCGTGGCACTGGGAGGGGACGATCATGTCGGTCGTCGAAATATTGTGCACGAATTGGAAATGACTCATCTGAATACGCGGAAGTGAACTGTCGATGGCTTGTGTGGAGGAAACCTGACAAATCGAGCAGTAGATTAATTCACATAAATGGATGGCACTGTGGAAGGCTCGAAACATGCTGTTTACATCTTTGTTTACTGCAAAGCGGCGATTTTGTGGGCTGGAGTAAGCAAGACTCGCTAGTGTGTAAGCAAGCTGCAAACGTCTGCGAAATCCAAAAATACATTTATGGTGTTTATTCGGAGACTTGACAAGAGAACAAGAGGATGAAAATTTAGGTGCTTGGTTACTTATAGTGAGGCAGTTCTGGTCGAGAACGCGAGTCATCCATAGTTCCCTTCTGTCATGTTCGCCATCTGTCTTAGATTTAGATGGGAACCTCCCCTTGTAACCTTGTCCGCTCGTGTGTTGTGATATACATTTGTAAGATTTGCTAATTCATTCAGAGAAGGACTTTTCGTATGTCTGACATCAATTAAGTTTTCACACGCAACCTCAGTTTTGTACAGAATCTCACGTTTGGTGAAAGGAACGAGTACAGGATTCTACAAACATTACTAATAGACTGTTAACGGTCAGAGCATGTGCAATAGGTTCCTAGGTATGCGAGTGGCACGAAGACTTCGTAAGTAAAAGAGCCCAGTACATTGTTCTCGACGGCGAGTGTTCATCAGAGACGAGGTTAACGTCAGCAGTGCTCCAGGAAAGCAAGATAGGGCCGCTGTTGTTGTCTATACACACAAATGATATGGCGGACAGGGAGCAGCAATCTACTGTTTGCTGCTGATGCTTTGGAGTATGGGAGGGTGTTGAGGATGACTGTATGATGATAGATGATGACTTGGCCAAAATTTCTAGTTGGTATGACGTATGGCAGCTCGTTCTAAAGTAGGAAAGTGTACGTTAATGCAGATGAGTATGAAAAAAAAACTCATAATGTTAAGATATAGTGTGAGTAGTGCTCTGCTTCACACGGTCACGTCATTTAAATATCTCTGCATAACTTTGCAAAGGTACGTGAAATGGAATGAGCACGTGAGGATTGTGGCAGGGAAAGCGAATGGTCAATTTCGGTTTATTGGGAAAATTTTTGGGAAAGTGTGGTTCATCTGTAAAGGAGACGACATACAGGGCACTGATGCAGCCTGCTCTTGAATACTGTTAGTGTCTAATCTGACCTGGTGCAGATCACAAAGGAAGATATCAAAGCAATTCAGAAGCGGTTTGCTCATTCGTTGCGGGTAGGTTTGAACAACACAAGAATATTAGAGATTCTTTGGGAACTCAAACAGGAATCACTGGGGAGAAGGCGACGTTCTTTTCGAGAAACTTACGAGGAAATGTAGGGAACTGGAATTTGAAACTGACTGCAGAACGATTCTAGTCCTGCCAAATATACATGTTGCGTAAGAATCATGTAGTTAAGACAGGTGAAATTCGGGCTCATATGCAAGCAAATTGTCGTTTTCAGCTCCCTCTGTTTGCAAGTGAAACAGCCCGGAAATGACAAGAAGTGATACTGGGTACCCTCCGCCACGCACTGTACAGTGGCTTGCGGTGTATGTACGTGTGTGTAGGTAGTTTGTCGGTAAGGAGACGATTTCTTGCCTTCACAGAAGAAGGGCATTTTTGATATAAATGCACCAATTGTACGTCACTATCCATTTTATGTCCGTATACTTTGTGCATTTTTCCAGTGAGGAGATTCCATTCCCCAAGTGTGGCTGTAAGATTTCCGAACCTATCCTTGGCGGGAATAACAACGTTGTTCATCTAGAGGACAACAGCCAGGGGATGCAACTGTCTCGAGATAGCCTGGTGGTGGTGGTGGTGGTGGTGGTGGTGGTGGTGGTGGTGGTGGTGGTGACTCAGCCCCTTAGATGTTGGAATACGTGGTTGTCATTGTGTACCAAATCTGTTTCCAACTGCCACAACACAACAAATTTTCCTGATAAGATGACTTCTTTCCGTTTGTAATCCAATCTTCTTCCCGCATGTTTGTCGCCACTAGGTTGGCAACCAAAACTTGCATAGTATTTTTTCCCCATTGCAAGTTGAACTGTGAATAAAAATCATAATTTCTTTTCTTGCAGAGAAAAAAAATCACAATGCTTTTGACATAAACCTTTCAATCTCTTGTGCATGCCACCTGTGTACCAGTTACTATGATGCTACTGATTTCCTCGCACGAAGCAATGTACCCTGTCATTGCAGCAAATTATCAAACAAAAACTCGGTTGAATTTTTTGATATGCTCCAAAATTTAGTGAACTACTTTTTGCACTTCATTTGAGTACTAAACGAACATGATGTACACCTTGAATAAGACTTACTCTTCATGGCCAAAGTACGACGCCTCGTCATGATCAATGAACGACGTCTCTTGATAAAATTCCGGAACTTTTTCCACAAAAGTTTCTGCGCTTACCTTTTACTAATTGTACTTGGTCTCCTTCTAAATACTCTCTTGCACAATTGATACACCACTCCAAATGCTGTTTCTACTTCCAGAAGCAGTCTTGGTATGCCTTTTGCTGGTTCGCGTGAAGTGTCGTCTTCGAATTTTCTTGCCTTGCCTATCATTGCAAATCTTCGTTGTTTTAACGTCTCAATATCATAAACGTAGATCCACGTCTCAACATCAGTTAAGATTATCTCAACGAACATCTGGTTCCCATTTGCGCCATACAAAAGCTCTTCACAGATTCAGAGGTGAAGGTCTTTCTGGTCTTGACTCCATAGCCGTGTGACCAACCTGGCGGCAACACGATGCAGTGTCGGGGTTTTGTGACATGATCCAACTGAAATATTACATTCTTCTGCAGTCTCTCGGACATTCTGTCTTAGATTGGCACGCACAGTTTCGTTGACGTTCCTGACATGAGCGTCATCGGTAGACGTCGAAGGGCGTCCTGAACGGGCGTCATCATAAACTTCCGTCTTCGCATATTTAAACCGCGTGATACACAGAATACGGCTTTGGCGCTCAACAACGTAGAATTTCTGCATCTTGTGCGTGTCTGTAAATGTTTTCTTGAGTTTCACGCAAAATGTAACTCAACGTGTTGCTCCTCTAACTCTGCCATCTCGAAATTCACAAACTGTGCGACAAAACATTATACTCGGTGAAGCTCTGAGCAATAACTTACGGACCTACAGCAATGAAACTTTAGACAGCTACACATTAAATACAGGTGTGTACAAGGATGACACCACTTGGTTCCAACACACCACTAGCGCAATTACGAATGTTTACGAAATTTTGAAAAGACAATATTCTTTCTTATGATATTTCTATGGCATCTCCTATTTTCAACACCTTGAATTGTTAATTGTGTAGTAGATCACTCTGCACTTTGTCGATATGTTAATGAATGACTGCAACTTCGGAATCCCCTTCAATTGACCATTTCTCAACTGCTGTTAGTGTCGCAGTGGATATTTCGTAATCTTGCACCAGTTTCGGACGTATTTTCGTCAGTGTTAAACTGTTTTAAACTTTCTGGTGGTGTGATATTCAGAGTTATTGTTTGAGTGGAATGTATACGACATGCCTGAGTAAAAAGAAGTGGTTAGATCTAATGTGTGGAACTATTGAAACCTATTTCACTGTGGAGCGTTACAACACTACCTCCATTCAGATCATTCATTGTCAGTTCTCTGCAAGGCCAGGAAATTTTCTTCCTGTAACCATAATGGGATCATTCACCAGTCACAGTTTTTTATTTAGAGAGGACTATTCTTGGTTTTCATTCAGACGGCTTGCTGGTTCATTTAACGCAATGGGTAGCTAAATTGTTGTCTGATGACTTAGTTATGTAACAGTTTGTTCCACAAAAATCAGTTAAATACAGCAGCATACTCGGTTGGCAAGGCACTGTGAAGGACTGGTTATCTGACACTCCAGGGGGTTCACAGAACTAGTGAATAAGTGCACGGCTGTCATGGGTCCCCAGCCTTTGCAGCATTACTTCCTTTCCATGCTACAAGCTTGTACTTCCACTATTCCCCCCGTCTGCCTACCCATCAGATGGTTTTCTTGGTGCACACCTTGTTGGGATCTGTTTTATGGCAGGGAATCGAGTTTTCACTTCAGACATTTTCTGTAACTTCTCATTAAATAAAAACATAGTCCCCATTCTTGGGTTTGACTAGCCACCTATTTCTAAAGTTCTCCGGAAGTGCATATCGTGCAGAGGAGGTCACCCAATGCAGTGGATGCTCCAAATTTTGTGCCTTTCCATCATTGCACCCTTCGCAATGCATTACTGGCCAGGTAGTTATTGGTGAGGCTTGGTGGCGTGTATGGGAAAAGTTCCAATTCAGAGTGGTGTCACAACAGCAGATGAGCTGCAAATGTAGTAGATGAAGTTATCTTCCACTGGCAGTCATACAGCCCAGCAGTCTCTATGGAAGGGAAGACCCCTCTTAATCCAGAGAGATACAACCTTAAAATGTTCCCTTCCTTGGCTATGCCATGGGAGAACCATAGGGTTAAGTGGCAAGCAGAGAAAGATGCTCTCCACAACATGGTTTGCATAAGGACTGATGGGGATTCCTTGTTGGCCGCAAAAAGAACTTACAAGACAAGTTTGTGGAAGTGGCAGTCATCTGTATAATGAAAAGTGGGTCAGTTTTGATCAAAGCAGCATCCCCTGCCCAGTCACAGGTGCTGCTTGCTTACAACACGCTGGGTGACATACAGGTGACTGTCACTCCTCCATTGTTGTTGTTGTGGTCTTCAGTCCTGAGACTGGTTTGATGCAGCTCTCCATGCTACTCTATCCTGTGCAAGCTTCTTCATCTCCCAGTATCTACTGCAACCTACATCCTTCTGAATCTGCTTAGTGTATTCATCTCTTGGTCTCCCTCTACGATTTTTACCAACCACACTGCCCTCCAATGCTAAATTTGTGATCCCTTGATGCCTCAAAACATGTCCTACCAACCGATCCCTTCTTCTAGTCAAGTTGTGCCACAAACTTCTCTTCTCCCCAATCCTATTCAATACCTCCTCATTAGTTACGTGATCTACCCACCTTATCTTCAGCATTCTTCTGTAGCACCACATTTCGAAAGCTTCTAATCTCTTCTTGTCCAAACTAGTTATCGTCCATGTTTCACTTCCATACATGGCTACACTCCATACAAATACTTTCAGAAACGACTTCCTGACACTTAAATCTATACTCGATGTTAACAAATTCCTCTTCTTGAGAAACGCTTTCCTTGCCATTGCCAGTCTACATCTTATATCCTCTCTACTTCGACCATCATCGGTTATTTTACTCCCTAAATAGCAAAACTCCTTTACTACTTTAAGTGTCTCATTTCTTAATCTAATTCCCTCAGCATCACCCGACTTAATTTGACTACATTCCATTATCCTCGTTTTGCTTTTGTTGATGTTCATATTATATCCTCCTTTCAAGACACTGTCCATTCCGTTCAACTGCTCTTCCAAGTCCTTTGCTGTCTCTGACAGAATTACAATGTCATCGGCGAACCTCAAAGTTTTTACTTCTTCTCCATGAATTTTAATACCTACTCCGAATTTTTCTTTTGTTTCCTTTACTGCTTGCTCAATATACAGATTGAATAACATCGGGGAGAGGCTACAACCCTGTCTTACTCCTTTCCCAACCACGGCTTCCCTTTCATGCCCCTCGACTCTTATAACTGCCATCTGGTTTCTGTACAAACTGTAAATAGCCTTTCGCTCCCTGTATTTTACCCCTGCCACCTTCAGAATTTGGAAGAGAGTATTCCAGATAACATTGTCAAAAGCTTTCTCTAAGTCTACAAATGCTAGAAACGTAGGTTTGCCTTTTCTTAATCTTTCTTCTAAGATAAGTCGTAAGGTTAGTATTGCCTCACGTGTT
Organism: Schistocerca serialis cubense; assembly: GCF_023864345.2. Taxonomy (NCBI): domain Eukaryota; kingdom Metazoa; phylum Arthropoda; class Insecta; order Orthoptera; family Acrididae; genus Schistocerca; species Schistocerca serialis. The sequence goes on from NC_064646.1 coordinate 521,718,700, forward strand.
CCAACATTTCTACGGAATCCAAACTGATCTTCCCTGAGGTCCACTTCTACCAGTTTTTCCATTCGTCTATGAAGAATTTGCGTTAGTATTTTGCAGCTGTGACTTATTAAACTGATGGTTCGGTAATTTTCACATCTGTCAACACCTGCTTTCTTTCGGGTTGGAATTATTATATTCTTCTTGAAGTCTGAGGGTATTTCGCCTGTCTCATACATCGTGCTCACCAGATGGTAGAGTTTTGTCATGACTGGCTCTCCCGAGGCCATCAGTAGTTCAAGTGGAATGTTGTCTACTCCCGGGGCCTTGTTTCAACTCAGGTCTTTCAGTGCTCTGTCAAACTCTTCACGCAGTATCTTATCTCCCATTTCGTCTTCATCTACATCCTCTTCCATTTCCATAATATTGTCCTCAAGTACATCGCCCTTGTATAAACCCTCTATATACTCCTTCCACCTTTCTGCCTTCCTTTCTTTGCTTAGGACTGGGTTGCCATCTGAGCTCTTGATATTCATACAAGTGGTTCTCTTCTCTCCAAAGGTCTCTTTAATTTTCCTGTAGGCAGTATCTATCTTACCCCTAGTGAGACAATGTATTCCTTTTTGCCTGCTTCATTTACTGCATTTTTGTATTTTCTCCTTTCATCAATTAAATTCAATATTTCTTCTGTTACCCAAAGATTTCTATTAGCCCTCGTCTTTTTACCTACTTGATCCTCTGCTGCCTTCACTACTTCATCCCTCAGAGCTACCCATTCTTCTTCTACTGTATTTCTTTCCCCCATTCCTGTCAATTGTTCCCTTATGCTCTCCCTGAAACTCTGTACAACCTCTGGTTCTTTCAGTTTATCCAGGTCCCATCTCCTTAAATTCCCACCTTTTTGCAGTTTCTTCAGTTTCAATCTGCAGTTCATAACCAATAGATTGTGGTCAGAATCCAAATCTGCCCCAGGAAATGTCTTACAATTTAAAACCTGGTTCCTAAATCTGTCTTACCATTATATAATCTATCTGATACCTACTAGTATCTCCAGGATTCTTCCAGGTATACAACCTTCTTTTATGATTCTTGAACCAAGTGTTGGCTATGATTAAGTTATGCTCTGTGCAAAATTCTACAAGGCGGCTTCCTCTTTCATTCCTTCCCCGCAACCCATATTCACCTACTATGTTTCCTTCTCTACCGTTTCCTACTGACGAATTCCAGTCACCCATGACTATTAAATTTTCGTCCCCCTTCACAATCTGAATAATTTCCTTTATTTCATCATACATTTCTTCAATTTCTTCGTCATCTGCAGAGGTAGTTGGCATATAAACTTGTACTACTGTAGTAGGCGTGGGCTTCGTATCTATCTTGGCCACAATAATGCGTTCACTATGCTGTTTGTAGTAGCTTACCCGCATTCCTATTTTCCTATTCATTATTAAACCTACTCCTGCATTACCCCTATTTGATTTTGTGTTTATAACTCTGTAGTCACCTGACCAGAAGTCTTGTTCCTCCTGCCACCGAACTTCACTAATTCCCACTATATCTAACTTCAACCAATCCATTTCCCTTTTTAAATTTTTTAACCTACCTGCCCGATTAAGGGATCTGACATTCCACGCTCCGATCCGTAGGACGCCAGTTTTCTTTCTCCTGATAACGACGTCCTCCTGAGTAGTCCCCGCCCGGAGATCTGAATGGGGGACTATTTTACCTCCGGAATATTTTACCCAAGAGGACGCCATCATCATTTAATCATACAGTACAGCTGCATGTCCTCAGAAAAAATTACGGCTTTAGTTTCCCCTTGCTTTCAGCCGTTCGCAGTACCAGCACAGCAAGGCCGTTTTGGTTAATGTTACAAGGCCAGATCAGTCAATCATCGAGGCTGTTGCCCCTGCAACTACTGAAAAGGCTGCTGCCCCTCTTCAGGAACCACATGTTTGTCTGACCTCTCAACAGATACCCCTCCGTTGTGGTTGCACCAACAGTACGGCCATCTGTATCGCTGAGGCACGCATGCCTCCCCACCAGCGGCAAGGTCCGTGGTTCATGGGGGGGCACTCCTCCATAACATTCTAAATATAATTCAGGGCATCATTTGCCGCCAAGTTCTGCTCTTGCAATGAGATGAGCTGTGCACCAGTTTGGAGTGAGGGGTGTACACTGCGTTCATCATGAACATGGGGGACCAACGGACAATGGGTTGCTATAGGTGCCTTCATCTTGGCCTGTGAGGGCAATTAATTGCCTGAAAAGGTCAAGGTGATTATATACCGATATGTGATGTGAAACTGTATGCCCCCCCCCCCCCCTTCCACGATGCAGTGCTTAAAATGTCAACTGTGGAATGCACCATTCCCCCCTGCTCACCAGGATGCACCATTTTCCAGACTGAAGATAAGAATACGAGACCCTGGATGATCTAACTTGTCAAGAGCCAAACAAGTATGAGTGGTTGCACCCAGCACGTATAAATGTCATATGCTGCAGCTGTCATGACCTTGCCTGCTTTGGCAACAGTACTCTCACCAGCTACATCTCCGACAGTGGGGCTTCAGGGCTGCTTGACCAAGCCTCCCCCCCCCCCCCCCCCCCTTCTCCATAGTTGGCAACTCTCCTCCTGCTACTTCCACCTCACCTACTTGAAAATCATGGACTTCCCACCCATCAGGGACATTGGTCCCCCACCTCCCAGCCAGACAAGTCATGTTCCTCTGGCTTGCCTAGCCAGAAAGAGGTCCCTTGGGACATGGGACACTTGCTTCCAGGGTTTCCACTGGTCTGCAAACACTCTAAGAAGAAGAAGTATCGAAAGTCCTCAAACAAGAAAATTCTGGTAGCCCCCACACCACCAAATCGCGCCTGTTCCATTCCTGTGACCAAGGAAGAGATTCTGGTGTCCCATGAGGCCCAGTTGGTACCACGTAGTGGAACCCAGAACCTGTGTATATCGATGCTATAGCCTCTCAAGCTATGGCAGCACGTGACCCTAAGGCATAGCCACCTCCTTGGTCGCTTTACGGCCCCACAGTACTTCAACATTATTATTCTCCAGTGGATCTATAGCAGTTTTTTCCACCTCCAGGCTGAGCTATGACATCTTTCAAACACTTCCCCTGCCTTCCATATTGCCCTTCAGGAGGCTCGTTTTCCACCAATGCAGACCCTGGCCCTTCATTGATAGGGTGGGTATTATAAGACTTGTGCTACCTATGACAGGGTGTCAGGCAGAGTTTGCACATATATTCAGGACACTCTTTGTAGTGAACTTGTGCCTCTTAATACACCTTTAGAGGTTGTGGCTGTTTGAGTAAGGGCATTTCAGAATATCACCTACTGCAGTGTTAACCTCCCCCACCCCCAACGGTAAAGTGTGTCAGAATATACTGTAACCATTGGTTTCTCAGCTTCCCCCACCTTTTTGGGGATTTCAATGCCCATAACTTTTTTTGGGGTGGCACTACAATCATTGGCCATGGCAAAGACCATTAAAGTGTACAGCCACAACCTGACCCTTGCCTACTGATTTCTGGTAGCCCCACAAACTTCAGCTTGGTGCATGCAACTTTCTTGGTTATTGACCTTCGTATCTGCATTCCTTGTCTTCTCCCATCCATCCATCCATCCATCCCCAAGAGCGTCCACGATGACATGTGGTGACCACTTCCTGAGGTCTTCTCTGCCGAGATGGGCTCTCAAACAGTGTTGACCAGGGTACTTTCACATCTCCTGTCACCCTTGGCTTCCTGCTGCATGGAGATATTGATGAGGCAGCTGAGAATATGAATGCACTCAATCTTTGGCAGCTGAATTGGAGATCCCCTGTCTGTGGACCTGCCCCAAAAGAAGACAGTACCTTGGTGGTCATAAAATGCTACAGAGGCCATTAGAGATTGTATGTTGGCTCTCCAATGCTCTAAGCAGCACTCACAAAGCACCTTATCACCTGTAAGCAGCTTCATGTTCGGGCCTGCCACCTAACAAAACAAAGGAAATAAGTTTGCTGGAAATGGAATCATTAAACCATAAGACTATGTACCTCTCCTGTCAGGTTTGGGATAAGATCAGAGATCTCTATGGATATCAGACACCTACAGATGAGCCTCGTATTACCTTGAATGGCACTGTCTGCACCAACCCAGGTGCCATTACTGAACATTCTGCTCTTCTTTATGCCCGGGCATCTGCATCTGAGCATTATCAACCTGCCATTTGTCTCCTGAAAGAGTGGATGGAGAAAAAGCAATTATCTTTCACTACACACCACTGGAGCCATGTAATGCTCCATTGAGCAAGTGGGAATTTGTCGGTGTCTTAGTCCACTGCCCTGATACAGCCCTAACACGAGACCACATCCGCATCCAAGTGATTAAACATCTATCAGGGTACTGTTGGTGTCATAGCTTTACCATCTTTAACAGCATCAGGAGTGAGGGCAAGTTCATATCACAATGGCAAGAAAGTATATTTGTCCCAGTACTGAAACAGCGTAAGCACCTTCTAGAGATGGGCCATTGTAGCCCAGTTAGTATCACCAATGCTCTCTGTAATTTTCATGAATGCAGGGTGAGCCAGCAGTTGTGTTGGCTCTTTGGGTCTCGGGATCTTCTTGCTTCGTCCCAGAGTGGAAGCAAATTTTGTGTAGAGGTTTATGAATTCTTATGCCAGATAGGTACCACTGCAGCAAAGTGAGGGAGATCTAGCAATGAAGTGGATCAAAAATCCAAGCAAAGAACAGTAGAGTACCAACAGCCCATGTGCCACCAAAGGATATAAGACTGGGCCATGTCTGTCACTTGGAAGTAAGGCAGAGATGCAAATTTCCTGAATATAATGAATCTATATGGGTTTATTGTGAAAAGTATGTAGTCCCATTGTGCAGTAACAAAAATGAAGTGCTTTAACACTAGAACCGCTGATACTTGGACGTACCTACAGTAGAACCACAGCTGGGTCACTAATGACCCGCGATCTTTTCCTTTATTTCCCCTATGTCAGTGGGTTATTGTTACTGCTAATCAATCTATTGTTAGAAGCACTATGATATTTAGAATGAAATTAACAAAAATAAACCATGTTTACACAAATTATAACTTAATATTTTAAAACTTACATGTATATGCTGAGTGTTTTTACTGGCTACCGTTAGATAATGAACACAAATAATAGTCTTTTTATGTACATTTGTTGCACACAGTTTTCTTGCAGATGTGACACTTTACAAATGATTTGTTTCCTTCACAGTTAGACTTTACAAGGCAACGTTCACTTTTTTTGTCTGTCAGGATCATCTTCAGGTCTGACAGGGACGCTAGTTTTTCTAGTCGCTGCGTACTTCTCAGCAAGCTCCTCCACCAACTGCAGGATGAAATCCCTGCATTTCAATTTTTTATCATTTAGAGAATTGAACAATACCCACACATTTATCCCAGCCAAATCCAGCAAGTTGTAAAATGTGTGAACAGGCCAATGTCTCGATGGTGCTTTGACAGACTATTTGCGAGCCATTTGGTCAACCACGTCCACTCCATATTTAGAGCAGTTATAAAACGTAACAGTATCTGGCTTCTTTTTATACCATCCTCAATCGTCACATAAGGATGCATAGTGCTCAGAATCAGGACATTCTTGTTGCTCTTACAATGATAAACAGTCAAGTGTGGTATCATCTTTTTTTCAACAATGCTGTGCTTTATAACTGTTCTCTTGCCTTTTTGATATAGACTGGTATTTCCCTGCGAGATAGATTTATTGTTCCCACAAGACTCGTGGAATTAGCTTTCAGTGTGTCAGAGAGTGTTAAGGAGGTGAAAAAATTGTCACATGTGACATTTATTCCTTTTTTGAGGTAAGGTTGCATAAATTTTTTTTAGAACAAAGCCACCAAGACGCTCATCACTCCGCCTAGTATCATCCTTTCCTATATAAGGGATAGCATTCACAATATATTTTAAGTCTTTATCTACCGCCATCCAATACTTTTGCCCGTATTTGTCCGGATTTGAGGCCATAAACTGCGTGAATCTGCAACGGCACTTTGAAGGAAAAAGCTGTTCGTTGACTGTTATATATGGACCCGGTATGTAGCTAGACTGCACATTCGCAATGAACTCACTCCAGATTTCTGATACCAAAGCAAACTTGTCTTCTCTTAGTCGTTCTGATCTTGTGGATCTATTGTCAAATCTGAGATAACGCATTGTATCTCTGAATCTGTCACAAGCCGTTGGTGATTTCACAAAATTATTTCCCCACTTCACTGACCACTTGTGTCCAGTTCTAAGCTCTTAGCTCCAATAGCACCATGGACATACAATATAGCTATAAAAGCTTCCAGTTCTTTTTATAGTCCATTCATCTGAGCTCAGTACACGAGGTGCTTCAGTTTCTGTACATTTTAGAATATGTTTCAAAACTTTGTCCATTATCATTAGATGCTGTGCACTCTAACAGGTCTCACTCACGTTTTGTTTTGCATGTGGAGATGGTCCTGTCCTATCTTTGAAAACATTCTGTTGTCAATATCTTCCAGATGAACAGTCACCTAATACTCCAACTTTCCAGGTTGTTCCATCGGGTGCTACAATATATCTACCTGAAGGAAACTGAAGTAGTCCAGAACCCTGGGCAGTTTGTTGTCCACACTGACCTTCAGGACATCCACTTCCTTGAGTTGACTTAGTCTCTGTGGCAGCTGTTCCTGTAATAGTATTTATACATATTAGAACGTGATTTAATATTGAATATATTGTGTAATATTAGAACAAAAAAACACCTTCCTAAATGTAACATATAACTTGAAAAATTTCAACAGGAAACAATGTATAAACATAAGTGTTGCAATTCAAATTACTGTCTATGCAACATATACATAAACAAAAATCATTATAAAACACACACATAAAAAAGCATACCTTTCTCATCAGCATACAGTAGAACCTTCTCAGGAGTAAGATATGGAATTTCTTCCTCAGATAGAGACTCCAGTGGTTCACCCTCAGATTCATTATTTAAAATCTCATTTAGAGCATTTATAATGTCCGTTATGTGCATAGAAATATGGCCATAACATATTCGTAAGTTCAGACTTGTTTGAACCTGTCTTTCTCATCCCCTGCTGAAAACTGGAACATCAGCCAGAAGTGAAGTAAAAATGAGTTTCGCGATTATTGACCAAACACACTCTAACAATAGGCATGAAACTACATGAAAAATGAGATTGTTATAGCGACTGCGCTGGGCGGGTCAGAACTGACCCATCCGCAGTTCTAGGTGAATCTTCATATTTCTCTTTTATGTTATCACCATAAAATGTGAAATGAAGTATAATCACTAATTACATTATTTCGTAAAAGTCACAGAAATGTAACACTCTAGGCAATAATACAAAAGAGTGACAAACAAAAAAATTATCAAGTGGGTCACTCGTGGTTCTAGTGTTACGGCATTTCATATGCAAGAGGACGAAATGGTTAGTACTGAAATAAGCTGAAAAATGTAGGATTAATTCTGTCTTGTATTTAAATAATTTTTCTTCATATAATCTCCTGAGACTTAAGTACTTTATTTTATTTTTCCTCTCTTCTAATATCAGTTAAGAAGTGTGTATGTGTGCATAAATATTTGTGTTTGCATAAATATTCCTCAAACTACTCTGAAGTGTATTTCAGAGGGTATTTTGGAAGGCACCATGTGTTAGGATTTCTCCTCATTGCAATTGCATATGGACTGAGTGAATAACGGATGATTAACTGCCTTTATGTATACAGAAAATAGCCTAATTTGGTCTTCAGAGTTTCTAAGAGAGCTAAATGCATGAGACTGAAAAATATTTCTAAATTCTTCACTAATACTGGTTCTTGTATTCTCATAAGGTGACTTTTGTGGGATAATTTGTATCTGTTTTCTCAGGATTATTGTTCCCATCAGTCAAGCAAACCTGTAACCATCCGTGACATCCTCCTTTGTATACATTCAGTCAGTTGAACAAATGGTCTGATCCCTCACACTTTTAACTATTATCTAAATTTGGCCACACAGATGAATTGGAGTCATCCATCTGTTATGGACCTTGTAAAACTGTTCCATTTTGAATTCCTGAAAATTATTATTGTCTTAGTTTGCTGTACAATTATTTTGAATCATTGATAATATAGTAAAAGTATGACAATTTTTTTTCATTTTGTGAAATCCAGAGTTCTACCTTTCTATGCATCAAATCAAGTTACCAATCTTTGCCCCACTTTGAATTTTTTTCATATATGATTCATTATTTCTGCAAATCTTTCCTGACAATTATTCATTATTGGTAAGGATCATTTGTGAAAAGTCTGAGGTTGCTATTAGTACTGTTGGTCAGCTCATTAACATAGAATAAGAATGACTAGAATTCCAGCACTGTCCTCTGGTCCAAGTCAGAAGCTATTCTTACTTGGTTTGATGAGTCTCCATCCAAAATTTCATACTTCATTTATCTAGTGCATCACTTTATCAAATGATTAAAAAAAAAAAAACTGTATGAACATTCAAACTCATGGTCCTGAGTTCCACAGACATTATTGTGGAAGTGCCTCCCTTCCAACAGGCAGGTAATAAATTTCTTGGTTTCCCTTGTAGTGCTTGACCCAGGTTTGCTTGAACCAACAGTGCTGACCAATGGAATGCGGTGACACACACTTCCTATTTCCACATCTGTCAAAGGGTGTTAACCATCTCTCCCAACCAGTGTGAATGGTGTTGACAAATGGAAATGGGGTGAGAGGATAGAGGCAAGTGAAAGAAAAGACTTTGTATACTGTCCAAACACTGTCTTTGGTTGCTCCAGCACTAGTAAAGGATATAGTTTTTGCACATCTGCCTATTGTTTGACACTTTATCTCCATGGTAAAACTTCTTCTCCCATAACCCTACCAAATAGTATAGTGAGAGGAGCCCTCCTCTATTCTTATTACAGTGGTTTGCAGAGTATATATGTAGACATATTGCAGTCTTTGTAATAGTGATTTACACTCAAATTTTGTTGATTTACATTTATTTAAGTGCTGAACTTTATTTTCTTTCAGGAAAGAAAATGTGATGGTGAAAGCGATTCATCAGTCTCTCCTAGAAAGCGAAGACGAAGTGATAATGCAGGTAAGCTGTTTACACGCTACTGCAATGTCTCTGTTATGAGAATTTTGTGAAGTGTGATCTTCCATACTCAGCAAATGGGAAGTGATTCTCCATTACATAAGTGGCATTTGTCACCCACTTGATAATTCATATTCCTCTCCCAGGAAAAAGCAAACAAAAATGTTGTTCATGGTTCATTTTGGGAATTTCTCTTAGAGCTGTCTGCATTCCTGAAATCAGAGGTCATTAGAAGTGAAAATAAATTTCTGTGTTTTCTAGAATGTAAAAATTCTCTTCCATGTTTGGCATTTATTCATTACTTCATTCACCTCAAGCCACCTGTGTTAGACTATATATTTGCTGGTGGTTACTTGACACCATGCTGTTTGTTGATCTGCCCATCTAATAACATTATCTACACTCTACGTCTACACTCTGCAAACAACTATACAGTTCATAACAGGGGGTACACCTCACTGCCCGTTATTAGGGTCTCTTCTCCTGTTCCATTCATGTATGGAGTGCAAGAAGAATGATTGTTTTAATGGCTCCACGCAAGCTGTAATTAATCTAACCACCTCCTCAGAATTTCTGTGGAATTGGTATATACGGGGTTGTAATATGTTCTGAGTGGCATAATTTGAATCCAGTTCCTAATACTTAGTAAGCAGGCTTTCTTGGAATAATTCATGTCCATCTTAAAGAGTGTGCTAGCTCATTTTATTAGCAGTTCTGTGATACTCTCCCATGGATCAAACAAACCTGTGACCATTAGTGCCACCCTTCTCTGTACATGTTTAGTATCACCTGTTGGGTCCTATTTGATATGGGTCCCATACACTTCAGCAGTATTTTAGGATGGGTGATTTACAAGCAATCTCCTTTGTAGACTGACTGGATTTCCCTAGTATACTACCAATAAATTGAAGTCTGCTGCGAGCTTTACCCATGACAGAACTTCAACATATTTATATGATAATATTGTATTGCTAAGTTTTTCATTTTGTGAAGTGCACAGTTTTTAATTTCTCAACATTTAAAACAAGGTGCCATTCTTTGCACCAGTTTTAAATCTCATCAGGCTGTAACTGAACATTGATGTCACTTGTGTCACACTGTACTTCTTTACTCTGAGGTGACGAAAGTTGTGGGGTAGCGATAAGCACATATAAAAATGCCATTAGTATTGCATATGCAAGGCATAAAAGGCCAGTACATTGGTGGAGCTGTCATTTGTACGAAGGTCATTCATGTTAAACAGTATCAAGCATGATTCTGGCAACATGATGGGAATTAAGACTTTGAACACGGGAGGGTAGTTAGAATTAGATGTATGGAGCACCCATTTCTGAAATTGTTAAGGAATTAAATAGCCAGCAAACTCGCACCAGGGAAGAACAGCATTCTTTTATTTATTTTTTGTGAAGATGTGAAACCTATTGAAATTCATCAATGAATGAAGGTCCAGTAAGGGGCTGCATGTTTGTCACAGCAGCAAGTCTTCGAATGTAGTAGGAAGTTCACAAATGGTGTGACTTCAGTGGAAGATGCTCCTCGTCTAGGTCAGGCAGGTACAACGATTTGTGACTCCGCCGAACATTGTAGCAGTTGAAGCCATAGTGAAGTGACACTAAATGACAATGCAGCACGTTTACAGATTAATGGGTCAGTACACCACATTATGTATGATGTTCTCCAGTTTCACAAAGTGTCTGCAAGATGGGTCCCACGGCAGCTGACTCTTGAAATGAGGGAATGACATGTTGATGCTTGTGAAGATCTACTTGAGCCCTTTGAACGAGAAGGTGATGGCTTCCTTGCAAGAATCATTACTGGGGACAAAACCTGGGTTCACTTCCACCAATGGGAAACGAAGAAAGCCAGCAAGGAATGGTGCCATTCCTCATCACCAAGTGATTTCCATATGTTCGGACTAATCAAAGGTGCGATGGGAGGAAAGAAGTTCAGTTCTGATGAAGTGATGCACCATGCAGTGCATGAATGGGTTGCGTGGACTACCAAAGAATTTTTTTCTAAAGGAATTTATACACTTTGTAAGTGCTGGAGGACTTGCGTTGAGTGTGGGTGAGATTATAGTGAAAAGTGATACAGCTTTGTACCATTTCTGCACAGTAAAAAATATAAAAAAAATATTTAAGGTTTTCATTTGACTCACCCTCATACTTACTTTACTCATCTTTTCAGTAGTAAGCAGAGAGTGATTCTTTCCAGATGAAAGGCAAGGCCTTTCATAAAAATCAGTCATGTTGTATATCAGCTGTGCTGTAATTTCCATGTCACGTTTAACCTGAACGTGATCACCAAACAGCTGTTCAGAGACCATCTCAAATTGCCGCAAAGAGCAAAATTGACTACTCAGTTGCAGAATATGCTGCCAAGAAAGTGATACTCAGCTATTACCTCACTTCATAATCCATGGCATCAGAGTTCCCAAGCATCACTTCCCTCAGCTCCTATATCAGATTCCCTGACATAAGTAGAGGGTTTTGCCTTGTCATTGCTTTCAGTCTCAGAATCCTCCATGTGTCAGTCTTCACTAGCTCCTGTCCCAGACACATGTCCACCTCTGCCCCTGTCCTGTGCCTTGTCTTTCTCTCTCTTCACTTTCAATTCCTCTCCAACGCAATACTTTTCTGTCCCGCACTTACTCCCATCACACTAAATTGCACACTACTTGCAACTTCTTCTTCTCTGCCAATGGCTGGGCCATGTACAGGCTGTTACATTTGAATTCAGACTGCAGGAAGCATTGTTCTTTCTGTGGGAGTTCATTTTTATGTTGCCTAATGTGGACATGCATTAATATCTCCCACAAATGCACAACTGTGATAAGAAAGGACTTCCAGTCTCTTTAAGAGTCACAGTTGCTATAATTAAAAAACTGCCTGATTCTAAGACTTATCTTGGAATCCATTCAAAGTAAAATTCTCAAACACAGTTCAAAATGAAGGTAATGCCATATAGTTTTTTGTGGTAGTTTTGTGCTATTTTAAGGACTTACATATATCATAATTTTCATCATGATTAACATTTTTTCCAAAAACACAATTTTAAATGGAATAAAAAGTGTTTTATATAATTCAGCATTGATTTAAAAACAATGTTAGTAAACTTTCTATGGTACCTTCAATGAAGGGTTATAGACAAAATAAAAAGGAATCGAAATAGTGGCAAATGCTGCTGAGTGCACTATGGTGTATTACACAACCTCCATGAATCATGATGACACCATCATTGATAGACTGCTGTTCGTTTCACTGTGGGAGGATGCTGAGAAGTGGCACCTGAAGAAACGAGCTTCTTTTTGTTCCCATGATCAATGACCAGATGGCATGAGAAGGAAAGAGGCTTTCCTTCTCATTCTGTCTGGTAAGCCTCCCATGATCTGGGGTTCAGGCTGACTTTTCTGAACTCTGCGTCTTTTCCTAAATCTCTCTCTAGTCCTTATCCTTCACCACACATCCTTCCCCTTGAACACTTCTGCCAGGAGGAGGAGCCACTGGCTCCAAAAACTAGCAAAAATAATACCTTTATTGAAACTTCCTGACAGATTTAAACTGTGCGCTGGATCAAGACTCGAACTCGGGACCTTTGCCTTTCACTGAAAAGTGCTCTACCATGCAAGCATGACTGACACCCCATTCTCACAGCTTTATTTCTGCCAGTATCTCGTCTCCAGTAAAGCTGTGAGGATGGGCTGGATTCCTGCCCTCCTCCCTCCCCTTTACCCTACACGTTGTCTGGTTCTTTGTGCCATTTTGTTTCACCTTTCCACATGTCTTCTTCCACTGGTGTTGTCACAGTCATACTGTGGTGTGGGGACAGGGATGGGTTGGCAGCAGGGCTGGGGCATCATCATGTCTAGCACCTTAGAGATTCCACCTGCTGTCACCTTCTACAACATCCCTCATGTTCTTCAATTTCCCTACCATCTCATCATTTGTTTCATCTCTTTCTTTGCGTGTTTTCCTTTAGCATTTATTGCCCTGTGTCATTTGTGTTGTTTTTTGTAACCCAAACAGACCTTCCCTGAGGTTGGATTCAAACAGCTTTTCCATTCTTCTGCTAAGAATTAGTGCTAGTATTTTGCAGCCATGAAATACTCTCACTTGTCAGTACCTGCTTTCTTTGAAAATGGAATCATTACACTCTTCTTGTAGTCTCAGGGTATTTCACCTGTCTCGTACACCTTGCTCATCAGATGGAATAGTTCTATTTTGTCAAGGCTGCTCTCCCAAGGCTATCAGTAATTCTGATTGGATGTTGTGTACTCCAGGGACCTTGGTTTGACCCGGGTCCTTCATTGCTCTGTCAAATTCCTCCTGCTGTATCATATCTCCCATACCATCTTCTGTCTACTGTTTCCATAAAGTTGCTTACAGCTTCACCTCCTGTGTATAGACCCTCTATTATACTCCTTGCAGTATTACCTTCTTTATTTAGTAGTTTCTGTCTATCTCAGTTCTTGATATTCATACAGCTGCTAATGTTACCTCTAAAGACCTCTTAAATTTTCCTGTTGGCAGTGCTTATCTCTCACCTTGTGATATATGCTTCTAAATCCTTAAATTTGAACTCTAGCCTTTCCTGCTTAGCAATTTTATACTGCCTGTCACTCCCTTGTAGATGTTTGTGTTCACTTTTATATGCTTCATTTGCTGCATTTTTATATTTCCTTTCTTTTATCAATTAAATTCTGTTCTCTTCTGTTGTCCAAAGATTTCTACTAAGCCTTGTCTTGTTACATAACTGATCTTCTGCTGCCTTCACCATTTCATATCCCATATTCATTTGGTCTGCTGCTGCAGGGATGGGCAATAACTTTGGCTTGGAGCTATTCTTATGTAGGCAGAGGTTAGCAGAAGGTCACACCTTTTAAAATGATGGCATGCAGTAGCCCACTTTGCAGTTCAGAAAAGTTATAAATTGTTGCAAAAAATTCTGCCTTGGGAGGCCAGACAAAAACCACTAGTGGGCCATTGTTTGTCCACACCTGTTCTGTGTTCCTTTCCCTTGTCCTATTGTGTTCCTTTCCTCTGTCCTAGTCAGTAATTGCCTAATTCTCCGTCCGTAACTTACAATGACCTCTGGCTCTTTCAGCTTATTCACATACCATCTCCATAATTTCCTACCTTTTTGCCATTTCTTCAGTTACAATCTGCGGTATATAATCAGTATATTCTGGTCAATCTGCATGTGCACCTTGATATATCTTAAAATCTGGACCCATAATTCAGCCTCTCTCTCAAAATTATATAATCAATCTGAAACCTGCTGGTGTCTGCAACTCTTCAGTGTCTGTAACCTTCTTTCATGATTCTTAAACCAAGTTTTAGTGATGATTAAATTGTGGTCTGTGCAAAAATCTACCAGGCAGCTTCCTCTTTCATTTCTTTCCCTAGTTCACATTTTCCTTCTATTTTTCCTACTGTTGTATTCCCATCCACCATCACAATTAAATTTCTGTATCACTTAACTGTCCAAATAAGTTCGTTTGTTTCACCACACATTTCTTCAATTGCTCCATCTGCAGAGCTAGTGGGATTGTAAGCTTCAGATACAGCAATGGGTTTTGGCTTCATGTATCTTGTCTACAGTAATCTGTTAACAATGTTGTTCATAGTGGCTTGCTTGAATTGTTGTTTGTTGTTTTCTTATTCATTATTACATCTACTCCTACATTACTTTATTTGATTTATATTTCCAGCCCTGTATTCATCTGGCTAGAAGTCCTGTTCCTCTCGCCACTGAACTTCAATAATTCCCATTATATTCTAACTTTAAGCTATACATTTACTTCCTTAAATTTTCAGGCATCCCTCCCAGCTTAGGGACACAATTTACCATCCTCCAACATGTAGAATATCAGTTGTGTTTCTCCTGACAACATTCTCCAGAGCAGTCCCTACTTAGAAATCCACATGGGGGATCATTTACATGTGTGGGATGTTTTACTCAAGAAGATGCCATCGTTTAACTGTAGAGTAAAGTTGCATGGCCTAAGGACAAATTACGGCTGTAGTTTCCTCTTGCATGACGCTGTTCACTGTACCAGCACTGCAAGGCCATGTAAGTTGGTGTCACAAGGCCAGAACAGTCACTTGCCCAGACTGTTGCACCTTCAAATACCAAAAAGGGTGCTACACTCCCCTTCAGCAACCACACTTTCGTCTAATCTCTGAGCAAATACTCCTTCGTGGTTGCATCTATGGTACGGCTGCCTGATACCACTGAGGTATGCAAAATCCCAAAGAAAATGTACTTGGCGACTCTTAGAATGGATCATGTTTGTCACACACACACACACACACACACACACACACACACACACACACACACACACACACACACTTATGTTCATTCAGGTGGACACAAGAAAGTCTTTTCATTGTGCCTGTCTGCAGCTCAACAAGTCATCTTTATGGTGGATAGCAATCCATCCTCTTCAGAATATTGTTAATATTCCAACTTGGATTTTCTGCTGTTCAATTAGTGCCATTTCATTCCATGATGAGACATACTTAGTTTGTCTTTCATTTGTCATATATTTTTGCCTAAATTTTGACAGTATCTCAAAATTGATCAGTTTTTTTCCCCAATGATCAGGAGCCCAACAACCAGCCAGAGAGGAGACTGGTGGTGAGAGAGGAGAGGAAGAAGAAAAAGAAGAATTAGGAGAAAAAGCAGCAGTAATGGTGAGTTTTGTCAGTAGCATATGGTTACCCCCACAATCATTCCTGTTTTCCTTTCAGGGTACTCAGTTTTCATGTGCATGGAGCTCCAAGCGATGACAATAGACCTTCCTTTTGTGTGCTGATATCCACTTCTCTAACTATTTTGTTCATCTGAGACTAAATGTCCCCCTGCAGAAGTGCATTATTTCTGGTAAGTCACAATTTATGTCATCAATTAATTTCCTTTCTACATACACCACCCACCTTCTAAACTAATAGTGGTGTTCAATATGTGTTTTTGTACACTGGTAACTACAAACTACAGTCCCTGCCAAATGTATGCAGCACATTTACTGTGGAGCCAATGGAACCAATGACAATTAGAAGTTCCTGTCTTGGTGTGGCTCATTGTGCTACCTCCAAGTTATTTGCCAGCACTACCCCATTGTGACGTTTGCCTGCTTTATTTCTTCTTTGATAGTTCTCGGAGTCAAAGTATTGCGTTGTTATACTTGCTGAGAAATTGGGGATGGAAGTTCAACACTGAGTACTGTAAATGATGTAGCCTACAGTTGCACAGTTGCCTTTCACAGTGCACTGTTCACAACCCCCTAATATTACACAGTTCATATGTCCAGTTTGCTATTGGTAAACTTTTGATAAGCTTCATTAATAGTTTGCAGGCAGACATCAGCATACTGCTACAATAGTTCACCACTGAACATTTATGAGCAGTAAAAACCCAACCACACAGTTCATGCTGAATAATATGGTATGTGTGACACTATTGAACAGACACTGTCATTATTTTAACACATGCCTATTTGTGTTGCACTAATTTCATGGTTAAGATAATGCATTGTTGTTGATCTAACCAATATAAGTGTCTCGTTTAAAAATCGGCCATGGTCTGATTGTCTCGGGACTAAAAATCGGGTCTTTATATATCCTCACAATAATAGATACTATAAGTATATTTAGTTTGATGTTTGTTACAGAAATGACAATTAAAACCTAACTCATTAACTGAGTCTATTCAAAAATTCCACCTTTTTTAACAATTTCTTCTACCAGAAAGGTCAGGCCAAATTATTTTTTAAATAATGAAATTAACAGAAATAATTATAGAAACAATACTTTTGGCAAACCTGGTAATTGCTTGGGAAACAATTAAGGGCTGGCTTTGCTAATATGTTATCGAATGATGACTGAGACACATCAGTATACCAGGAATGAGTTCACTGACCAACTTACTGAGGAAATGGGTAAGAGTGAATTAATAGATGTCAGAATAGTTGGTACTGACATAAGAAACAAGGAAGCTTGTAATTCTGAAGGCTTGGGATAGGGATTGCTAAACTTCTACTGCCCCTAATAGTTTGAGAATGGATGCAAAAACCACTACCAACCTTTGTGGAAAATATGTTATCACTTTATGCAGATTGGAATGTCCACACTGGGTTTGCTCTTGATTTTATCTTACAGTGAGAGAACACTCCTCACCCTGGCTCATACATTGACAAGTTATTCTATTGTGTCTGACCCGAGGAGAGACACCACAATAGGTCCTTGTGGGTTCTCTGTCTGGAACTTCCCTACACAGCAGACACTCACAAACAGTATCCCAGTTTCATAAAAAATTAACTTTTGTTTAAGGAAAAATAAATCAAGAGAGCATGTTAAATATCAGGATATTTGTACCTACCTGATATTAGTCAATTAATGAATTACAGTAATTTTATTGTGCATGTTGTTACCTGAAGCAAATCTGAACAAGTCTCATGTAGGGATTTTGTACTGTTTGATGTTCAATGGTAGATTTGACCACTGTTTTCTTCCAAGATCTCAATTCCAGCTGTCCTCAGGCAGAGTGTCAGTCAACCTGTTGCCCACTCTCTATGGACCATGATTTCTCAGTCAGCATGTGAGCCCCATAGCCTTTGATTTGGGCACCACCTGAAACAGTATCCTCAACAACAGAGTTCTTCAAATAATCATTATTTCTTCTGTTGTAAGAAGAAAGTAACCCTGGCAAAGTTTTCCAGTTTTGTGGTAATTCTTCCTGTCTATTCTTCATTAATATAGAATGCCAAAGGAAAATGTTGCACCTCAGAAGAATGTTGTTATTGCCAAGTTACTACTGTTTGTAATATTCCACAGATGCTGCAAATGCTCAGTTGTTTTAAATTGCATTTTCACTGTATTTTCTTTTACTTCCATCAATGAAATATGTGTATACACACTCAGCAATACTTCCATGAATGGCACTATCTACTAAAAGAAGTCCTTTGGTCAATATTTATCACATTAGAAACTTTTATCTCAGATGGACATTATCTTTTACACTAGAAAATACTGGAAAATTGCTTTTTAACAAATTAACCATGTACTGGTAACTAATTTTTTACTCAACTGCAGTTATCATTGTCCAGTCCCCAAAACTGTTTCAGCTTAACTTCAGTTATTCTTTCATATTAAATGTTTTTTGAACACCAAAATTCTGATACTAATACTGCTGATTTTGAGGCGACAGAGAAATGTACAGTAAGAGAGAAAAAATGCAACAGTAATGGCAGGTTGCCCAGTTATGTTCAGAGATTTCTTTTAAATCACTGATTTTGTTTGTTGTGACCCATGAAGCAATGTGTAAAACAGTCAAGAAGGCCAGTGGAGAAATGGAAGGTAAGCAGCTGTTAGTATATCACTTGGCTATGAATTGACATTGCTTATTTCCCTTATGATGGTTGTAGAGGTATTACAGGCAAAGTTTAAACAGATTGCTAGTTGTGCTCTGGAGAAATAGGTGCCTATTAAGTGAATTAAGTTTGGGAAAGACCTACTGGGCTTTAATAACGAAATCAGGAAAATACTGAAGCAAAGATTAGTCGAAAGATTCATGTGTCTATGAAAAGATGTGTTTGTGAAGTGTGCAACTACTACCACAGTCACATTGTAGCAAAAAAGATGTCAGGGGATCTAAGAAAATACTGGTTCTATGTAAAATCAGTGTCTAGGGTTAAAGCTTCTTTGCAGTCATTCATTGACCAGTTCGGTGTGGCAGTGTGAGATAGCAAAATAAAAGCTGAAATTTTGAATTTTGTGTTGAAGAAAGCATTCATGCAGTAGAATTGTACAAACACACCATTGCTTGATCATCACACAATGTTCCATATGGATAACATAGTAGTAAGCATCCCAAGTGTAGAGAAACAACTGAAAGTGTTGAAAACAAAGAAGTCATCAGGTCGAGGTTGAATCCCAATTTGGTTTTACAAAGAGTATATTATGGAATTGGCACTTTGCTTAGCTTAGCTTTGATTTGTCATGAATTTTTCGCTTAGTTCAAAGTCCCAAGTGACTGGCAAACAGCACAGGTGACTCTTTTATATATACAGGGTGAAAGAATGGATCCACGAAATTACAGACTAATATCCTTATCAGTTTGATGCAGAATCCATGAACACATTCTCAATTCAAATATCATGAACTTTCTTGAGACTTAGAAGCTTATGTCCACAAATCAGCATGATATTTAGAAAGCATTGCTCGTTTTAAATGTCACAGTATATTGTGTGAGAAAAGGGAACATGAACTATGGATGATGAAGGCCAGCAAACAGTTGACAAATTAATATTGTTCTTCTTAAAAATTTATGCTTTTAATTTCAACTCTCATTATTTACAGATGTAGCTCATGCAAGATACTTAATATAACAACGAACACAATTCATTTGTAAAGTTTGACACAAAAATGCTTTGTGTGTTAACAGTGGAAACATTTTGACTCTGTAATTCAGTGTTGTAACATTATGACTGATCTGGATATCCACTCAAAATTCACATTGTGGCACTGCACTACTGACAATGCCAGTGTCATCAAACTTTTTATCTTCAAAGAATTAATATCATCTTCAATGATACTAAGCTCAAGTACCACTGATCCAGTCATAAGTGTTTCCTCCCTCACTGCACAAATTTATCTCTGATGATGCTAGAAAGTCAAAATGTGTAACATCACAACTGTTGGATGATGTGGTTGTTTGTTGTTGTGGTCTTCAGTCATGAGACTGGTTTGATGCAGCTCTCCATGCTACTCTGTCCTGTGCAAGCTGCTTCATCTCCCAGTACGTACTCCAGCAGTATACTTCCTTCTGAATCTGCTTAGTGTATTCATCTCTTGGTCTCCCTCTACGATTTTAACCCTCCATGCTGCCCTCCAATACTAAATTTGTGATGCCTTGAGGCCTCAGAACATGTCCTACCAACCGATCCCTTCTTCTAGTAAAGTTGTGCCACAAGCTCCTCTTCTCCCCAATTCTATTCAATACCTCCTCATTAGTTATGTGATCTACCCATCTAATCTTCAGCATTCTTCTGTAGCACCACATTTCGAAAGCTTCTATTCTCTTCTTGTCCAAACTATTTACCGTCCATGTTTCACTTCCATACATGGCTACACTCCACATAAATACTTTCACAAATGACTTCCTGACACTTAAATCTATACTCAATGTTAACAAATTTCTCTTTTTCAGAAACACTTTCCTTGCCATTGCCAGTCTACATTTTGTATCCTCGCTACTTTGACCATCATCAGTTATTTTGCTCCCCAAATAGCAAAACTCCTTTACTACTTTAAGTGTCTCATTTCCTAATCTAATTCCCTCAGCATCACCCGATTTAATTCGACTACATTCCATTAACATAGATTTGCTTTTGTTGATGTTCATCTTATACCCTCCTTTCATGACACTGTCCATTCTGTTCAACTGCTCTTCCAAGTCCTTGGCTGTCTCTGACACAATTACAATGTCATCATCGAACCTCATAGTTTTTATTTCTTCTCCACAGATTTTAATACCTACTCTTTTTTTAGTTTTCTTTAGTTTCCTTTACTGCTTGATCAATATATATAGATTTAATAACATTGGGGAGAGGCTACAACCCTGTCTCACTCCCTTCCCAACCACTGCTTCCCTTACATGCCTCTCAACTCTCATAACTGCCACGTGGTTTCTGTACAAATTGTAAATAGCCTTTTGCTCGCTGTACTTTACCCCTGCCACCTTTAGAATCTAATAACAGATATTTAATAACAATATTGTCACCAATAGAGAGGGGCTAAGTAATATTTTTAATGACTACTTCATACACATTGCAGAATCTGACTTCTGTACTGCAGATAAAGTAAATGTTGGAAATCACACCAAGGCGAGGCCCACGAGAAAGAGGCCATGGCACGTACATCCCGAAGGTAGGCCGAGCTCGCTCAGCTTGGCACACAAACTGCATTTATATACCTATTAACTAGTAACTAGACGTGTATGTATAAACGAGAATTGCATCTTCTACTGGAAGTAACTACTATGAAGTCTTACTGTTACTAGTCCTACAATGATAGTAAGTCCACAAGGTTACTGATAATTTGTTATGGCTGTAATGTGATATAATAAAATTAAAATCATGCCTAAATTATTATCTGTTGCATAAGGCTCTACATCTTGTATGAAATGAAGACTGTTAATCAGATGAGACTAAATGCTATAAACAAACTGTTTTGCTGTTTATGATGAGAATTGATCTTCAATTTCACTGTATGACGAGTAATAAGTGAGACCTCACAATAGCAGATTCCAGTAGAAAATGCAATTCTCGTTAGTACACATACACCCAGTTGAGAGCTAACACGTCTAAAAATACAGTTTGTCTGCTGAGTTGAGTGAGTGAGGGCACTCAGGCCTACATTAGTGATTTCTGTGCCGCGGCCTGTCTTTCTCATGGGCCTCGACTGAGGTCAACTCAAAGTTAGTTCTCTTTGCTGATGATACAAGTATAGTAATCACACTTGACAAACAAGAATTAACTGATGAAATTGTCAATAATGTCTTTCAGAAAATTACTAAGTGTTTCCTTGTAAACGGACTCTCACTGAATTTTGATAAGACACAGTACATACAGTTCCGTACAGTAAATGGTATGATGCCATTAATAAATATAGACCTTAATCAGAAGCATATAGCTAAGGTAGACTATTCAAAATTTTTAGGTGTGTCCATTGATGAGAGATTAAATTGGAAGAAACACATTGATGATCTGCTGAAACGTTTGAGTTCAGCTACTTGTGCAATACGGGTCATTTCAAATTTTGGTGATAAACATCTTAGAAAATTAGCTTACTACACCTATTTTCACTTATTGCTTGAATATGGCATCATATTTTGGGGTAATTCATCACTGAGGAATAAAGTATTTATTGCACCAAAGCTTGTAATCAGAATAATAGCTGGAGTCCACCCAAAATCATCCTGCAGATATTTATTTAAGGATCTAGGGATATTCACAGTAGCTTCTCAGTATATATACTCTTATGAAATTTGTTATTAACAACCAAACACAATTCAAAAGTAATAGCAGTGTGCATAACTACAATACTAGGAGAAAGGATGATCTTCACTATTCAAGATTAAATCTAACTTCAGCACAGAAAGGGGTGAATTATACTGCCACTAAAGTCTTTGGTCACTTACCAAATAGTATCAAAAGTCTGACAGATAACCAACAAGTATTTAAGAAGAAATTAAAAGAATTTCTGAAACACAACTCCTTCTACTTCATAGAGGAATTTTTAGATATAAATTAAGAAAAAAGTAAAAAAAAACATAAAAAAATTTTTAAAAAATATATAAGTTGTTATATTAACTTAATTATTTCATGTGTTGGAAAATCATTATGAAATATTGTATTCATGATTCATGGAACTAGTATTAATCTAATCTAGTCTAAACCTGATCAACTCCCTGAACTTTAATTCGAGCACACTTTGCAGCTCATCAGAGAATGTAAAAACATAAAATCTGCTGGCTGGGATGAAATTTCTCCATTTTTACTTACACAGTGCCAATATAATCTATCATATCATTTGATGGCTCTAGTAAATAGCATCTTAAAAGGAGGAGTGGTCTGTGATAGACTAAAATCACCCATCATTAAACCTCCCTACAGAAAAGGTGATAAACAGTTAGTAGAAAATTAGACCACTCACTTCAACTTCTGTTTTTAGTAAGTCAATCAACAAAATCATTCTGAAATGTGTTAGAGTAGTATAATATGCACAAACACCTGAGAGATTTTCAGCAGGACTTTGCAAGTGGTCGCAGGACCATGACAGCAGCACTACAATTTATGCTGAAATTTCTTGAGAAAATCAATGAAGGCATGCAAGGAGCTTGGGTTTTCCTAGATCTATCACAGACTTTTGATAGGGTTGATAAAGAGGTACTCTGGTCAAAACTGGCCAGAGATGGCATCAGTGGAAAACTTTTGCACCTTAATACATCATATTAGAAAACAGAAGACAGTGTACCAAAATCCCACACAATAATGGAGAAACATTAAAAAGCTACACATCAAGGGCCAGGAATATTAAATTCTGTGATCATGAGGGATTGATAATTGATGTCCTCCTTTGTGTAAGATATGCCAGTGAGTTCCCAAATAAATTCAAAACTGGTATCTTCATTACAATGTATGCAGATGACGGTTCAGAATTTATTGGGGAAATTGTGTGTTTAATCGTGTCATGAAGGTAAAAAATTTTATAGATATGGCAAAGTCAGAGTTAGGAAATAAAATTATAAGTCAATTTACAAAAAAGAAGTATAATTTCCTTCAATGTTGGGTACTTGCAAAATTGTACCAATTGTCAAGATATAATGTGTTAGGGAAAATCTGCAGTGAGTGTAAGTTTGTAGGTATATGTGTAGACAGAAAACGGTTATGGACACAAGAAGTTGGCAATGTGTGTTTGTTAGACTAATATCCAGCTACATGTTTCAAGAAGAATAACTCCATATGTCAACACCCAACAATGAGGGTAGGCCTAATGCATTTCAGTTTAATGCAGCGCTTTCTTCCAAATGCTTCAGTATTATTGGTTGGGGCTTCAATACCTCATTTGGGCAGAGTTTTTAAGCTGCACAAATGAGCTTTGAGAATATTAGGTAAGAAAGATGAAAGAACATCTTTCAGGGAATTAATAGATTTTAAAATAATGACTGTCTGTTCTATGTTTGTATTTGAAGCAATAGTACTGGCTGTAGAAGACAAGAAATATACATGTCATGAAACAGAAAGTCATGAACAAAACTCTGTACGAGTAGAATATTACCATGTGGCAGACAAAGACTGAAAAAGAATTGCAAATGGTCCATACACTAAAGGAGCAAAATATTTCAATGCCCGTATTTACTCGAATCTAAGCCGCACTCGAATCTAAGCCGCACCTGAAAAATGAGACTCGAAATCAAGGACAAAAAAATTCCCGAATCCAAGCCGCACCTGTAATTTGGGACTCGAAATTCAAGGGGAGAGAAAAGTTTTAGGCCAAGCAGTTAAGCTTTACCAGGTAGCCATTGCTATGCGTCAGGCGCTCCGTCCGTATTTATACGAGTACCCTTCCTTTTTCACGTGCTCCGTCTGGTTTGAATCGATTGCTTATTTTGCTTTGATCTGATAAGTTCTGTTTTCTTTGTTATAGGTGTTCACGTCACTCTAAGCAGAAAATGCATTACTGTACTGTGTCATGCATTGTTTGTCGCATTCTGATAGTGCGTGTTTATGGCCTGTCGCCGCTCGCGGCACTGCTTGCTTTTGTGCGCGCTACCGCCGCTTTTTTAAAAAGAGGAATCGTCTCATTAGCGAAACAATGGCAAGAGACTGCTATTTGTTGTTACATGCAGTGCTGCTTTCTTTGATAATGATCAACAAGAACCAAATAATAGACTGTGTATGGTAGAACAAGTTCTGTACGAGAGTTAGGCGAAAATTTTTCTCCGTTTGAAAATCTTTGCGGCCGCTTCTTTAGTACAATAAATTATGCACAGAAATTAGTCATCTTAGAGTTAAAAATCTAGTCAGTAGGCGTGCTTCATTTCTGACTGTATCACTATTAGGCATAAGAATAATACGAATATAAACATGACACGATGGTATATTCTTCCGCGTTTGCTGTTGTCTCACTCTAGTTTCGTAGTTTATTAGGCAGACAGGATTTAAATGAGATAGCAGCAAACGTGAAAGAATACATGGCAAAATGTTTATATTCGTATTATTCTTATGGTGAAGAGAATACTGCATGTGATTCACATTTCATCAGGTTCCTATTAGCAACCATCTCTTCTCACAGGTAGGAAAAAACTCAGAACGTAGAGTTGGCCATGTTGACAAACATCCTAAACAGCCTTGCTAGTCGGATTTTCGTAGTACATTGAAATTCTGCTACATTCGAAGATGAACAATACGGAATTTGTATTTACTTTGTGGGATAATGTATGAAAATGCAGTGGTCGAAACTCGGGGCGGAGAAAAGAAGCTCGTCTTCCACCTTTTCTTTTTTTTTTCTTTTTTTCTTTTTTTTTTTTTTTTTTTACTGGCGCGGAGGTTTTGGCACCAGTATTTATATTTGTGTCTACAAAGCATGCCTGTGTAGCGCTACATATATTAGACAGCAGAAGTTAGTTGTAGTGGCACCTACCAACATTTTTCAGAACTTCCGCTTGCTTTGCACTTGATTCTAAGTTGCAGGCGGTTTTTTGGATTACAAAAACCAGAAAAAAAGTGCAGCTTAGATTCGAGTAAATACGGTAACTACTCAAAAATTCTAAATGCATTGAAAATCATAGCTCACTGAGCAATGCTACTAGAGCCTACCTTAGACACAAAAATTTAATATATTATTATGTAAAATAATTTAGTGTATACTTCAGTACCTTTTATAACATAGATTGTATACTGCTGTGTTTGTTGTACTACCAAATGCAATGCACGTGATAAGATGTTTCACACAAATAAATTACAAATTTTCCAGCAATGGAACATCAGCTATTTTAAAATGTACTACATTTTTTCCCAGGCATATCAGTTTTATCTTCAACATCCACTGGTGCATCATCAAAGTTTTCAAAACCGCATCTCTTATCTTGCTACTGTGTCATCACTGAAATTATTTTCTACTGAGACATGATGATGAACTGATGTACCTCATCTTACTTCATTTGAGAAAGTCAGAAGGATATTTGATGTCCCTTGCCCAACACTAACTCTGCCATCCATAAATGATACTTTTATCTTTAGTTTCACTTACTGTGATACACAGTGGTTCCCACATTATATACATTATGAATCACTTTGTCCCAAGAGGATTTAAACTTCTCCAAAGTTACAGTTTTCATTGTTTTGACATTGTCTGCGGTATGTAATTCTTCACTGTGTCCACATAATATTTGACTTCGTATGAAGATTGAACTTCAGATGTTTCAGTATGGTGAATGATTTTGTGTTTTAGTAATTTCTCCAAATTGCACGCAGAAACTCAATACCCTCAGATTTTTTAGCAGCACTACCTGGAGCCCCAACAGCACAGCTCTCCTACAATTTTGCAGACCTTTGGTTTTATCCCACCTGATCTATGGATGTTGCTTGTGAGTCAATACCACATCAATACTGAGTTTGTTAGACCCTATCCACTTTAATGGTGTGCAGTTGGCAGCTGGTGCTTTCTGTGAAGAGTCCCACACGCAAAATACTGCTGGAAGTTGGTATCCCACAATTGAGGGTCAAGTGCCAGCAACTCTTGGTGAAGAATTCAATCTAAATTTGCCACATGCCTAAACATCTATGTTAGTCAACTCTGTTTCACAACTACCTGTTCATACTCATTCTGAATCCTCCACAAATGGTTAGACTAGTTTAGATACGATTGAAAACAGTATGCGCGGACCGGGCCCCACTTGTCTGTGTACGTAATTCCTTCTCAGCATCTCCTGCAATATGCCTCCAGCCTTATGATTCAAGTGGATCTCTTTTGTGGCCATAAGAAAAATGCAGATGCACCACCCTCAGGTAACTGGTGTTCAGTTCCTCACAACTATCCTAATTCGATGAGCATGTACATGGACAGACTGAAAGTTAATGGCAGGTTTGGTTGTGCTTTTTCATATGCAAAATGTATTTTCTGCTTCACACCCCTTGATGCAGCTGAGCTGATCATCTTATGCCAACTCATATTTCTGTAGAATCTGCCCTGCTAGTTGATGTGAGATGAGCCATCAACTTGTCTACCACACTACCCGAAATATGTGGGATGGAGAGTTGGTCATGGCCAGGCTCTGCAGTTTATTGAAAAAATCACCACAAAGGACAACTGGTTTGTAGGAACTACGTGAACTGCTTACAAAGGACATATCACCCTGTGTACACTTCAGAAGTGAACATCCAAGGCTTAGTAGATGACCTACACAGCTACAGAGTACTAACATTCATCTGGACACAGGGCAATGTGGTTTTTCTGTGAAATGAACTGACAAATCGGCTAAAGAGGCAACCGCAAGAGGCAAGCTTGAATATATGTACTGGAGAGAGAGAGAGAGACCTAAGATCTCAGCTGCAACATAACATTTTGGCTATGACGTCACGGTCGATGAAGCTCTCCAGTCCCGATACATTGGGTACGCCTGTACCACCTCGAACAATTGTGACAGTTAGCCAACCATTACCATGGGAGAATGTATAGTTCAGATCAATACTGAAGTTAAGTCTACATCCACAAAAGACTGCAGGTCCATCTAGTAGAGAGTGTGCAGCGACAGATTTTGTGGTATTTTTCTTCTTGTCAGCGGCAGATGTTGTCATTTTGACGTCTTCAATTGTTTTGAAAGCCTAGGATATGAATGGCAGACTACAACAACCCTCAGCAAGCTGAGAATAACTGAAGGGACCGCTGTGGTAGGGGATATGTCACTCCTGGCCACTCAGAAAGGTGCAGTTTTACTGTTGACTGCATAGTGACCTCTACACAGTTTTCCACAGGTTCCTTATTAATAGAGGACACCCCTTGATGCATCTGTGCTGATCATCTTATGCCAACTCATATTTCTGTAGAATCTGCCCTACTAGTTGATGTGAGATGAGCCATCAACTTGTCTACCACACTACCCGAAATATGTGGGATGATGAGATAATAGCTAATCCAGCCATACATTTCCTGAAGGATGGTGGATTTTACAGTACACACTTTACATATGATGCATTTTGTAGACGCATTTCAAATTTTCATTATTTAATTATTACCTTGTTGTGGGTGCCAGTGTACCCCCTAGTTCTCTGGTTGCCTCAGTCCAGTTATGCCCTGCTCACCATAGTGATTTGCCTGGACAAAATGTGAAGAAGCCTTAAAATTGTACAGAGAAACTGCTCTAGCACCTTCCGTATTACATGCTTAAATGTGCCAACAATAGAGAATTCATCCATTGATGGTAGCTCTGTTGAGCTTCACTCTTACACATTAACTTTGAGCCCTCAGTTTTGATGTCATGTTTCCCTTTCTATATTCTGCAAACCACTATGAGGTGCACGGCAGAGGGTACACCCCATTTTACCCATTATTAATGTATCTTCCTGTTCCATCCATGTATGGAATGTGAGAAGAAAAATTGTGTGAATGCCTCTGAGCATGTGATAATTGTCATCTTATCCTCACAATCCCTGTTTGAACAGTACATAGATGTTAGTAGTATATTCCTAGAGTAACCATTTAAAGCTGGTTCTTGCAACTTTGTTAATAGTCTATCTCAGGGTAGTTTGTCTTCTTCAAAAGTTTGCCATTTCAGTTCCTTCAGTATCTCTGACACTCCCTCATGAATTAAACAAACCTGTGACCATTTGTGCTGCCGTTCTCTGTATACTTTCAATATCCCCTGTTAGTCCCATCTGGTATAAGTCACACACACCTGAACAGTATTCTTGAATTGATTGCACGAGTGATTTGTAAGCAGTATGTTTTGTAGAGTGATTGCACGTCTCCAGTATTCTACCATTAAACTGAAGTCTACCACCTACTTCACCCTCTGATCATTCCATTTCATACCCCAACAAAGTGTTACATGCAGGTATTTGTATAAGTTGGCTGATTCTAGTTGTGACTCATTGATATTGTCATCCAAGAATACCATGTTTACTCGTTTTGTAAAGTGCAAAATTGTACATTTGTTAACATTTAGAGCAATTTGTCAATCTCTGCACCATGTTGAAAACTTGTCAGGATCTGACTGAATATTTCTGCAGCTTCTCTCAGATAGTGCTTCATTATAGATAACTGCATCTTATGGAAAAAGCCGGGTTTTACTATTAATGTTGCCTGTGGGGTCATTAATATACAGCAAGAACAGCCAGGGTCCCAACACACTACCCTGGGGCACACCCCAAGTTACTTCTACATCTGATGATGAGTCTCCACCCAAGGTAACATGCTGTGCCATTCCTACCAAAAAGTCCTCAATACAGTCACAAATTTCACTTTTTACCCCATATGATCATACTTTTGACAATAAGCATAGGTGAATCAAATGCTTCTTGAAAATCAAGAAACATGGCATCTAAATGATTGACTTGATCCAAAGCTTATAGTACGGCATGTGGGCAAAGTGTGAGTTGGTTTACACATGATCAGTGTTTTCGAAAACCGAGCTGTTTGGCATCGAGGAGGTCTTTCTGTTCAAGGTACATTATCATGTTTGAGGTCAGAGTATGTTCTAAGAGTCTACATCAAATTAACATCAAGGATGTTGGATGGTAGTTCTGTGGGTCACGTCTACTACCCTTCTCATAGACAGGTGTGACCTGTGCCATTCTCCAATTAGTGGGCATGGTTTTTTGCTCGGGGCAGATATGGTAGTGTAGTGAGAATAGGGGCTAACTCAGCTGCAAATTCAGTATAGAATATGATGGGGATTCTGTGGTGTCACCACCAGACACTACACTTGCTAGGTGGTAGCCTTTAAATCGGCCGCGGTCCGTTTGTATACGTCGGAACCGTGTGTCGCCACTGTCAGTGATTGCAGACCAAGCGCCACCACACGGCAGGTCTAGAGACTTCTGAGCACTCGACCCAGTTGTACAGATGACTTTGCTAGCAATGCTATACTGACAAACTATGCTCTCATTTGCCGAGATGATAGTTAGCATAGCCTTCAGCTACGTCATTTGCTACAACCTAGCAAGGCGTCTTTACCAGTTTATATTGAGATTCTAATTAATGTATCAACAAGAGCGATGTTATCCAATTATGGATTGAAGTTAAGTATTCCTGCAACTACATTCTTTTCTTACTAGACTCAACTACTTTACCTTGTTCCAGACCTCACGCCAGTCTGCATGAGCTTAAACGCGTGCATTTCGGCCTCCTCTAGCAACACGGTGTTGGCTCTTCTGCCAACACATCAGATTCCATCTGGCTTGAAGTACTGTTCATTTAATTCATCTTTTCAATGGTACAAGGACTAATTTGGGGCAATTCTCCTGGGTTTTGAAAATGGAGTTAAGCATTTCAGCTTTTGCTTTGCTACCATGAGTTTCAGATCCCGTCTCATTCTCTAGGGAATGGACCTGAACTTCAGTGCCACTTACAGCCTTTACATATGAGCAGAATTACTTTGGATTTTTTAAATGTCATTTGACAATATGATGCTATGGTGGTCATTGAAGGTAATATGCATTGCTGTCTTGACAGCCAAACATGTTCATTCAGCATATCTCTGTCTATACTCCAGCAACTTGAAAGGAGGCAAAAAATCAAAACGAGAATTGGTACGTGGAATGTCAGAACTCTGCTACAAGCAGGAAAACTAGAAAACCTTAAAAGAGAGATGGAAAAGAATCATACGGACCTCGTAGGAGTTGCTGAGGTAAGATGGAATGGACATGGAGAGTTGCAGTCAGATGAATATGTATTCTACTACTCAGGAGGAGAAGTAAAAGGAATTAATGGAGTAGGAATGATTATGACAAAGGAATTGGCTAAATGTTTGGAATATGTAGACTATACAAATGACCGGGTTATTGGTGTAAGGCCAAAAGGAGCACAAAAAGATTTACTTATTGTCCAGGTGAATATGTCAACTTCAGAACATGATGACCAAATTGTAGAGGAAACGTACAATGTAATAGAGAGAATAATGGACGAAAATAAAAAACGCTGCAAAATAGTATTGGGAGGCTGGAACGCCATTGTGGGAGAAGGGAAAGAGGGAAACATAGTAGGCAGTGATGGTCTTGGAAAGAGAAATGACAGAGGTGAATGGTTAATTGACTTCTGCAGGGAAAGGCAGCTGATAGTGACAAACACATGGTTCAAGAACCATAAGAGGAGGCTCTACACTTGGAAATCACCAGGGGATAAATATAGAAACCAAATCGATTTTATACTGGTAGATGAAAGATACAGGAATGGAATCAACAAGGTGCACACATTACCAGGTGCAGATATTAATAGTGACTAGAACTTACTTATGGCAGAAATAGAAATAAGAATGAAAAAACTGAAAAAGGTGACAATGGTGAAGAAGTGGGATTTAGAGAAGATAAGGTCCAACAAAGAACAAATTACAGAAATGCTGTCTCGGGACTTTCTAAACACATTACGAGACAAAGAAGCACCTGATAATGCCAACGAGTACTGGAATATGCTGAAAGAAGGAATCATTAAAACAGGGCAGCAAAATATAGGATATGTAAAAGGGAAAAGGTAAAAAAAACCATGGGTCACATGAGAAATGATTTCCAAGATGGAGGAGAGAAGAAAATTGAAAAACAAGAACACTGAAGATGCAATAAAGATATACCGGAGGTTAAATAACGAACTGCGAAGAGGAACAGAGCAGGCTAGGAAAAAATGGCTAAAAGAGGAATGTGATGAAATTGAAGAACTGGACAGGAAGGGATGATATGACTTACTATACAACAGAGTAAAGACTATGACATGGGAACCAAACAGAGCAGGAAGTGCTACTATGGAAATTTTGAATAAAGACGAAGAGGTAGTGTACAAAGATCATGATGATGTCCTCCAGAGATGGGAAGAATATATAAAAGAGCTATATGACACAAATAGCAAACCAGAAACTCTGGAACTTGAATCACACAACAGTGTAAGTGATGAAGAGAAAGGACCGACCATCATAATGGAAGAAGTAAAGTCTGCCATTGCTGCAATGAAAAATGGCAAAGCAGTAGGTACAGATACAATACCGGGAGAAATACTAAAATGTTTGAACCACAATGGAATAAGAGAAATATTGAAGTTATGTAATAAAATATGACAGTGGTGAATGGCCTGAGGACTTTTTGACAACAATAATGGTTCCATTACTGAAAAAACAAGGAACCAAGAAATGCAGTGAGCACACAACAATCAGCCTCATTTCACATGCAGTCAAAGTGATGTTAAGAATAATTAATAAAAGACTTGAAAAAGTAATAGAGGAGAATCTCGGTGAGGAGCAGTTTGGCCTTAGATGGAATACGGGCACCAGAGATGCAATAGGGCTCCTACGAAATTTTGGAGAAAGGTTTATTGAAAAAGGAAGAGACCTATATATGTGCTTCATTGATTTAGAAAAGGAATTTGACAATGTGGTTTGGGACACGCTGGTGACTATTATGAGGGAAAAGAGCGGACTGGAGAACCAGAAGACTTATAAACTAATTGTACCTTAATCAAAAAGTTTCAGTTAAAGTGAGAGGCGAAAGTACAAACTGGATCAGACTAGGGAAAGGAGTAAGATAAGGATGCTGTTTATCACCTACTCTTTTCAACCTCTACTTGGAAAATATGATTGACCAATGCTCATTAGATGACAAAGGAGTAGAAATTGGAGGAAGAAGAGTAGGGTGCTTGAGATTTGCTGATGACATGGTCCTTCTAGACACAGGGGAAAAAGAATTACAGGATTTGGTGGACACCATTGCAACTAACGGAAAAAAATATGGAATGAAAATTAACACAAATAAAACAAAAGTATTGGCAATTGGAGGAAATAAGGAAATACAAATTGTGCTGAATGGAGAAACACTAGAACAGGTGCAAAATTTTAAGTATCTTGGAAGCAGGATAGACACCGACTGGAAGTGCACCACAGAAATTAAAACAAGGATAGCAATGGCAAAACAGGTGTTTTATAAGAAAAGGAGAATCTTCTGCAGCGGTCTGGACAGAGAACTCAGAAAGAGACTCATAAAATGTCTCGTGTGGAGTGTTCTTCTATATGGCACTGAAACATGGACTATGAGGAAAAAAGACAGAGAAAGGCTGGAGGCTTTTGAGATCTGGACGTGGCAGAAGATGGAAAGAATAAGTTGGATGGACAGAGTAAAAAATAAAGAGGTACTGAGAAGAGTGGGAGAGAAAAGACAGTTACTAGATGTAATAAAGAGAAGAAAAAGAAATTGGATTGGGCATATATTAAGAAAGAATGACGGACTGATAGAAACAGTTTTAGAAGGTTATGTAGAAGGGAAAAGGAAGCGAGGAAGGAAGAGATTCCAGATACTGGATGACATGATGGACGGTACAACATACAGCAGCCTTAAGAAGGAAGCATTGGATCACAGAAAATGGAGAGGCAAAGGACCTGCTAATATAGCAGATAACTGATGATGATGATGA
The DNA here is from genome assembly GCF_023864345.2 of Schistocerca serialis cubense. NCBI lineage: Eukaryota > Metazoa > Arthropoda > Insecta > Orthoptera > Acrididae > Schistocerca > Schistocerca serialis. The sequence goes on from NC_064646.1 coordinate 521,751,993, forward strand.
TGAACACTTTCATTGTAATCAGGAGAACAGGAGGAACCTTTGAGAAGGCCTTCCCTTTCTATATTCTCAAGGCATGAAAAGGTATTGCTTGGTCCCAAAAAAGAGTCAAATAACTATGTAATGGAACACTTCTAGTTGAAACTGCTAATTCAACCCAGGTATCTAAGCTTCTGGGATCTAAGGACTTAGATGAATACCCACTAGAGGCCTTAACTTTAGTGAGGGTGTTGTTACTAGCTCCAATATGCTATATCTGTCTCGAGGTTTGTCCATTTGTTCCTAACCCAGAGTGATGGTAAAAATTGGGAGAATTTGGCTGTACCTCTATGGGATGTAATGGGAGTGCTACATGTGGCCATTGCTGAGGCTCAGCTCACAAAACAGGCAATTATTGTATACTTCTTGCAAAATATATGAACTGCTCCTAGGATCACCCAGTGTGGAGCAAGAAGTGCGAGGTTTTACAACAAGGAATGGAAAATTCAGGAGTTGAAAGTCAAGCTATGGTGAGGCTATAAAGGCTTTCAAAGCTACGCAATCTCATGTTCTTGCTACTTCTTTCACATGAGCCCTTAAGACGCCAATTGCTGAGCATGATGCCTCTGCACAATCTCAGACCACAGATTAAAGTATGAGCTCATGAACTTGTTGGAGAACCTGTGGGGGAAATGCTCCAGTTGAAACTGAAGTCTTCGAAAGCCATCAGCAGTGGGTGTCACCATCTAAGGCACATACCACTACCCACCATCAGAAACAAACTAAGCCATACCTCCAACCCATCTGTAAAGAAAAACGTCATTCAAAAAGTAATTCAAAGTCCAAGAAAGTGGTAGCTAAACCTTCAGATTGGTGAGCTTTCTCCCTCTCTGGTGGGAACTAAGCTTTGGAAGATACGGCCTTCCAGTGACCGGATCTGGAGAGCTAAGAACTGGCTAACATTCCCCTGATCTCACCAGCAAATCACCTCTGAAGGAGAATGAAAAGACCAACCATCACTAAACAATGGTTGCCACATGAACTTCTGCATTGCAGTTGTATTTAAATTGATACCGCTCACATTTGGAAGAATGACAGCTCCTGGTCCAGGAGGAACACTTCTGCATCTGCTGACAAGATACTCATTTTAAAGTCAGACACATCAGCATTATGAGGTTACCACCCCTACAGGAAAGATGATGACACTGGAGGTAGGGCTAAAGGTGGAGTGACTGTTTTCATTGATGACAGTTACCCCTCCTCACCTATCCCTCTTACCACGACAATGGCAGTAATTGCTGAGAAAGTTCTCACACCCTTTAATATCACAGCATGTTCTTTGTGCCTTCCACCTAATGATGATTTGGTTGTAAACATAGTGACAGAACTCTTCAGGCACTCCCACACCCATTCCTCATGGGGGACTTAAGTGCACACATTGTGTTGTAGGGCTCACCTACCACTTGCTGCAAGGGTCAGATGCTCTAGCGATTCATCCGTTCTGAGAATATCTGATTTCTGAACTTGGGTCAGATGATGCACTTTTCCACAGCTTCAATGTCTTTTTTCAGCCACTGACCTTTGTTATTGTTCCCCAGCTGTTGCAGACTGAGTTCAGTGGGAAGTGGCTACAGATTCACATTCCAGTGTCCTCTTCCCAGTGTGGATCATTCTGCCGACAGGGGCTGACAGGAGACCTTGCAGATGGATGATAGAAAGGGCAAATGGGTTGCAGTATAGTTGATAGGCTATTTTTGAACAAAAGGATTGTGCACAGGACACAGTGGCCCGTATCAGTTGTGAGATCCATTCAGCTGCTACAGAGTCCATCCCCCAGTCTAGTAGCCACCTCAGATGATGGCCTGAGCCTTGGTGGAATTAAGACTAGACTGGCAATCAGGGCCAAATGAATAGTTCTGCAGAACTTCAAACACCATCCAAATACAGGAAACCTTCATGCCTACAGATCTGTGAGAGCACATGGGAGGTGAGTGATAAAAGAACAGGTCTTCCTGGAAGGAATTCTCGACTTACATTAATTGGTCCACTTCTGCTGCGCTAGTTTGGGACTCAGCAAAGTGGCTTTCAGGCAAGCGCAGTACACTTCCTCTTACAGGCTTGTCAAGGAATTTTGTGTTGATAGACATGACAAGCCATGGCTCAGGTTTTAGGTGAAAACATTTTTACTGTCACCAAGTCATCCAGACAAGCTCCTGCTTTTCAGGTGTTCCATAGGATTGCAGAGATGAGGAATTTCAATTTCTTGTCACATAATGAGGAAGTCCACAACCTTCTGTTCTCCATTTGACAACTGGAATTAGCTTTGTCTGTAGCCAGAGACACAGCACCAGGACGTGATAGGATCCACTATGTCAGGCTTTGTCATCTGTGCTCTGAACTGAAAGGATGGCTCCTTTGTTGTTTTAGTCAGATCTGGTTTCATGGACACTACCCCATGAATTTGAAGGAGGCAATATTAATTCCATTCTGGAAACCAGGCAAAGACCTTAGTGCCCCTAACAGTTACTGGGGTGTAGCCCTTACAAGTGGTAGGGGTAAGACTCGTCAACGCATGGTCAACTGCCACCTCCTCTGGTTGCTTGTATCGTGAGGTCACGTGATCCCCTAGTGGTGTGATTTCAGCCCCTACACTACAATTCCACTCTGGACAATCAAAATTTACTGGAGACAGCGATACAGGAATCCTTCTTATGCTGAAACCATTTGGTTTGGGACTTTTTAGACATCTAGAAAGTATGAAACGTTTTGCAGGTGCAACATCCTTTGCCAACTTCATGAATGGAGACTACATAGACATCTGCCACTTTTTATCCAGTTCTTTCTTGTGGACCGGCATTTTTGATACACATGGGAAATGCCTTGGGTGACTGATATGTTAAAGAGAATTGTCATGCTAGGCAGTGTACTCAATGAAATTTCCTGGCAGATTAAAACTGTGTGCCGGACCAAGACTTGAACTCGAGACATTCGCCTTTCGCATGCAAGTGCTCTACCATCTGAGGTACCCAAGCATGACTTAAGCACACTCTGCTGCAGAGTGAAAATCTCATGCAGTGTACTCAGTGTCACACTGTTTGCCATCACTGTCAGTGGCATTTCCTCCACAGTCAGGAGAACTGTCAAATACTCTTTGTTTGTGGATGACTTTGCAATCTTCTACTCTTCCTCTGATCTTACAACAGTGACAATGTAGCTGAAAACCTGGACCAGGACTACTGCTCTTTGGTAATCACCAGAGAAGATTACACACGCCAATTTTAACTGTCCTTGTCAAAGTTTTAACCAACCAGTATTCACAATGAGGGACAATATTTTACGTTTTCGAGAAACTGAGCACTTTTTGGGTTTATTATTTGACTCAAAATTAACTTGAAAGACATATGAACAAAGGGCTTTCAGTCATTGAATACTTTTAACTGCCTTAGTGTACAAATAAGGGACGCTTAACAGGTCCTCCCTCTTGCAGTTTTATACGGCATTTGTTCAATCACTTTTAGTTTACGGCAGTGTGGTCTATATATCAGTCTTTATTTCCTATCTCAAGGTGTTAGGTGCTGTCCACCATGAGGACATTCTGATATTCATTGGAGCCTTTTGGACCAGTCCATTTCAGTCTCTCTGGATTTGGCTGGACAGGTGCTGAAAATCTCTGTGTCCCAACTTTGGTTTCGTCCATTTTAAGCACGTACCACAGTTTTATTGTCGTTTATACAGATGGATCACAGGAAAAGAATGTCTTCAGTTTTGCTGTTTTCCCTCAATGGGTTTTCAAAGTGTGTCTTCCAGAATAATTCACAAATTATGATGCAGAGTTAAATGACATTCTAATGGCACTGAAGGGGATACAGACATCACCGTACAAGGTTTCTTGTCTGTTTCGACTTGCTTAGTTTACTACAAGAACTTCACCAATTGTATCCGGAAATCTGGAAGACCAGTTGATTCAACACATCAATGACTCACTATAGTGATGCAGACACTGTGGCAAGGAAGTGATAATTTGCTGGGTACCTGGCCACATCATGATACAAGGAAACTATATGGCCAACAAAGCCACTGAGGATTCATGTTAGAATGGTGCTGTTCATCAGTGTCCCATTTTGTTGCATGCCATCATCTCATTTTCTGACAAATGCATCATGTCAGTAGGAGACTAAATGGTTGCATGTGACACAAAACTAACTTAATTTTTGTTGTCATCTGTCTTCTGACTGGTTTTATGTGGCCCATCGGAAATTCCTCCTTGGTGCCTACCCCTTCATCTCAAAGTAGCACTTGCAAGCCATGTCCTCAATTATTTGTTGGATGTATTCCAATCTCTGCCTTCCTCTTCAGGTTTTCCCTCTACAGCTTCCTCTAGTACCATGTAAGTCATTCCTTGATGTCTTAACGTCTTATTATCCTGTCCCTTCTCCTTTTAGTGTTTCCCATGTATTCCTTTCCTCACCGATTCTGCGTAGAACCTCCTCATTCCTTACCTTATCATCCACATAATTTTCAACATTTGCCTGCAGCACCATATCTCAAATGCTTTGATTCCCTTCTGTTCTGGTTTTCCCACAGTCCGTGTTTCACTGACATACAACACTGCTCCAGACGTACATTCTGAAAAATTTCCTCCTCATATTAAGGCTTGTGTGTGACACTAGTAGACTTCTGTTAGCCAGAAATGCCCTTTCTGACAGGGCTAGTCTGCTTTTGATTTCCTCCTTGCTCCACTGGTCATTGGTTATTTTGCTGTCTAGGTAGCAGAATTCCTTAACTTCATCTACTTCATGCCCATCAATCTTGATGTTAAGTTTCTCACTCTTCTCATTTCTGCTACTTTTCATTACTTTCATCTTTCTTTGATTTACACTCAGTCCATATTATGTACTCATTACATTGTTCATTCCATTCAGCTTATCATGTAATTTATCTTCACTTTCACTCAGGGTAGCAATGGCATCAGTGAATCATATCATTAATATCCCTTTGCCTTTTATTTTAATTCCAGTCATGAAGCATTCTTTTATTTCTATCATTACTTCTTTGATGCACAGATTGAACAGTAGGGAGGAAAGACTACATCCTGTCTTTCACACTTTTTAATCAGAGAACTTCATTTTTGGTCGTCCTCTCTTATTATTCCTTCTTGGCTCTTGTATATATTGTATATTAGTGTCTGTCCCTATAGCTTACCCCTATTTTTCTCAGAATTTTGAACATCTTGACCAGTTTACATTGGCAAATGCTTTTTCCAGGTCAACAAATCCTATGAATGTGTCTTGATTTTTCGTTGGTGTTCCTTCCATTATCAACTGCAATGCCAAGATTGCCTCTCTGCTCCTTTTGTAAAGCCAAACTGATCGTCATCTAGCACATCCCAAATTTTCTTTTCCACTCTTCTGTGTATAATTATTGTCAGAAACTTGGGTGCCTGAGCTGCTAAGCTGACTGTGTGATAATTCTTGCACTTGTCAACTCTTGCAGTCTTCGGAATTGAGTGGATGATATTTTCCTGAAAGTCAGATGATACGTCCCCAGACTCATACATTCTAGACACCAATGTGAACTGTCAATTTGTTGCCACTTCTCCCAATGATTTTAGAAATTCTGATGGAATGTTATCTGTCCCTTATGCCTTACTTAATTTTAAGTCTTCCGAAGCCGTCTTAAATTGATTCTATTAATGGATACCCTATCTCTTCTAAATTGACTTGTGGTTCACCTATCACATCTGAAAAACTTTCCCCTCATAGAGGCCTTCAATGTACCCTTTACACCTATCTGCTCTCACCTCTGCATTTAACAGTGGAATTCCCATTGCATTCTTCATATTATTACCCTTGTTTTTTGTGTCACCAAAGGTTGTTTTGACTTTCCTGTATGCTGAACTTCTTTGATTTATTCGGAATTTCTATGCAGCCTTTTTGTCTTAGCTCCCTGTGGTTCCTATTTATTTCCTTCCTCAATGACTTGTATCTCTATGTTCCTGAGTTTCCCTGAACTTTTTGTACTTCTTTCATTCATTGATCAACTAAAGTATTTCTTCCGTACTCATGGTTTCTTCACAGTTACCTTCTTTGTACCTCTGTTCTTCTTTCCAACATCTGTGATTGCCCTTTTAAGAGATGTCCATTCCTCTTCAACTGTATTGCCTACTGAGCTATTCCTCACTGTGCTGTCTATAGCCTTATAGAACTTAAAAGTGCATCTCATCATCCCTTAGTATATCTGTATCCCACTTTTTTGAGTATTGATTCTTCCTGACTATTCTCTTGAACTTCAGACTACTCTTCATCACTATTTCAATAGAGTCTGTACCTGCTCCTGGGTATGCCTTACAGTCCAGTATCTGCTTTCCGAATCTCTGTATTGCCATGATGTAATCTACCTGAGATCTTTCCTTATCTGCATGCCTTTTCTAAGTATACCACCACCTCTTGTGATTCTTGAACAGAGTATTTGCTACTACTAGCTGAAATTTATTACAGAACTCAATTAGTCTTTCTCCTCTAACTCTCCATGTCCTAGGCCCATATTCTCCTGTATCCTTTTCTTCTACTCCATCCCCTAAAACTTCATTCCAGTCCCCCATGACTATTTTATTTTCATCTCCCTTAATGTACTGTATTGCCCTTTCAAAATCCTCATGTACTTTCTCTGTATTTTCATCTTCAGCTTGTGGCTAGAAAAAAACTGGACTAGTACTGGTGAAACAATAAAACGAATGCAATAAGGCTGAAAGTCGCGTGGCCTGTCACGTGACTCTCGCTCCGCCTACTGCTCGAGTTTCATCTGCCTCCTGCACTCAGTCTCCCCGTGGCGTCTGTTTTAAGTAGTGGACGTTTTGTCTGTGCGTCGGAAAATGTTGAGTGTACAGAAAGAACAGCGTGTTAACATCAAATTTTGTTTCAAACTAGGAAAATCTGCAAGTGAAACGTTTGTAATGTTACAACAAGTGTACGGAAATGATTGTTTATCGCGAACACAAGTGTTTGAGTGGTTTAAACGATTTAAACATGGCCGCGAAGACACCAGTGATGACACTCGCACTGGCAGACCATTGTCAGCAAAAACTGATGCAAACATTGAAAAAATCGGTAAACTTGTTGGACAAGATCGCTGTTTAACAATCAGAGCAGTGTCTGAGTTAACAGGAGTTGACAAGGAAAGTGTTAGGCAGATTCTTCATGAAAGTTTCAACATGAACAAAGTGTGTTCAAAAATGGTTCCAAAGTGTCTCACAATTGAACAGAAGGAACGCCGAAGAATGATTTGTTCTGACATCCTGGAAAACATTGAAAGTGATCCCACCTTCTTACAAAATGTTATTACTTGCGATGAATCATGGTTCTTTACTTACGATCCCGAAACTAAACGCCAATCGATGCATTGGAAAACTCCTGGTTCTCCACGACAAAAAAAGCACGAACGTCAAAATCGAAATTCAAGGCAATGGTTGTTTTTTTTGACATCAAAGGGATTGTGCACATTGATTGGGTACCAGAGGGACAAACAGTGAATCAGCATTACTACATTAGCGTCCTGGCTACCCTACGTGAGCGAGTACGGAGAAAACGGAACGATTTGTGGAGAAAAAAGTAATGGATCCTTCACCAAGACAGTGCCCCAGCTCACAGTGTGTTGTCAGTGAAGACGTTTTTGGCAAAACACAACATTCCCATCTTAGATCATCCACCCTACTCACCTGATTTGGCCCCCTGTGACTTTTTTCTTTTCCCTAAAGTCAAGTCAGCTTTGAAAGGAACTAGATTTGAGACTGTTGAAGCAGTAAAAGAAAAAGCAACGGAAGTAATGTATGGACTTACCGAAAATGATCTGCAGCATTGCTATGAACAGTGGAAAATTCGTATGGAGCAGTGTAGAGACCGAGGAGGAGAGTACATTGAAGGAGATAACATGAAATTGTAAATAATTGTAAATAAATGTTTTTTCCAGCATTAGTACGGTTTTTTTCTAGCCGCACCTCATATACCAGAACTATTGTTGCTGGTGTCAATTTGCTGTCGATTCTGACAAGAACAAACCTATCACTGAACTGTTCACTATTCCACACTCCCTGCCATACCGTCCTATTCATAATGAATCCTACACCTATTATACGATTTTCTGCCACTCTTTATAGTACCTTATACTCATCTGACCAGAAATCCTTGTCTTTCCATTTAACTTCGCTGACCACTAATATATCTAGATTGAGCCTTTGCATTTCCCTTTTCAGATTTTCTAGCTTCCCTACCACATTCAAGCTTCTTACATTCCATGCCGTGGGATGCAGGATGTTATCCTTTAATTGATCATTCAATCTTTTTCTCATGGTCACCTCCCCCTTGACAGTCCCATCCTGGAGATCCGAATGGAGGACTAGTCCAGAATATTTTGGCATTGGAGAGATCATGACACTATCTCAGTTACAGGCCACATGTTCTGTGAATTCACACTACATGTATTTAATACAGAGGTTTCCATTGTCTTCTGCATCCTCATGACATTGATCATTGCTGATTCTTTCGCCTTTAGGAGCAGCTTCGTACTCAAGGACAAGAGAGTGCTCTGAAAATCTGTCAACTCCTCTGCCCACTTTGACAAGGCTGAGACAGCATCTACGACGACAGGTCGTACAAGGAATGTCAAGAAAGGTAGGAAGATATATTTCTTTGGCAAGGCAGACAGGATACAAATTTCAAGATACTCAGCAGTGTGCAACAAATATTCAGTGATGAGGATGAAGAGCTGGAGAACAAATGGAAAAAAATTCAAAGGCATCATTCAATATGCCCTAGACAAGTATGTTCTGAGTAAGGTTTTCAGGGATCGTAAAGATCCACCATTGTTTAATAGCCATGTTAGAAAAGTGCTATGTAAACAAACAGCACTTCATCTCAGATTCAAGAGAAGTAAAAACCTAGCTGATAAACAAAAGCTGAATGAAGCAAAAATGAGCGTAAGGAGAGCAATGAGAGAAGTGTTCAATGATTTCAAAAGTAAGATGTTGTCAACCAACCCGAGTAAAAACCATGAGAGATTTTGGTATGTAAAATCAGTAAGTGGGTCAAAATCATCTACTATTCTCTCAGTGACCACACTGGCACCAAAACGCAAGATAACAAAGAGAAGGCCAAAATACTGAATTCTGTCTTCCAAAGTTGTTTCACCATGGAAGATCATAACACTGTCCCTCCTTTCAATCATTGTGCGAACGTTGAAATGAAATGGGAGATATTGAGATAATTGATAGCGGTATTGAAAAGCGGCTACAATTGCTTGGTAGTGGAAAGGCTGCAGGACCAGATGAGACACCTGTGAGATTCTGTAAAGATTATGCAAAAGCACTTACTCCCTTCCTAGCAGTAATTCATCATAGATCGTTTGAACAATGAAAGGTACCTAGCAACTGGAAAAAAGTGCAGCTCATTCCCGTTTAATAAGAAAGGCTGTAAGACAGATCCACATAATTATAGACCTATATCATAGATGTCAATCTGTTGTAGAATTATGGAACATGTTTTACGCTAAGAAATTGACTTCTTGGAAGAAAATCAACATGGATTCCACACAGATCGTGCAAAACTCAGCTGGCTCTGTGTCTCCATGAGATCACAGCGCAGTGGACAATGGCGCTCATGCTGATGTTATGTTCCTTGACTTCAGTAAGGCATTTCATAGCTTTCTGCATTGCCGTTTAATGAAAAAGGGGGGGGGGGGGGGGGGGGGGGGGAAATTCGAGCTTACGGAGTATCAGAACAGACCAGCCCCTCTGTGGGTCTGGGGGCCAGAATAGGCCCGAGATATTCCTGCCTGTCATACGAGGTGACTAAAAGGAGTTTCACACATTTCAGCCTCTATGTGATGGTCCCCTGTAGGGTTTATTTATTTATTTATTTATTTATTGTTCCGTTGGACCACATTTAGGAGAAGTCTCCATGGTCATGGAACGAGTCAATACATGAAATTATAACACAATTGTAGAAACAGATAAAATGAAATATAAGAAATATATTCAGGCGACAAGTCATTAGTTTAAATAAAGAAAATCAAGACTGTAACACTGGAATTTGCTTAATTTTTTAGCTCTTCCAGGAGCTCCTCGACAGAATAGGAGTAGTGAGCCATGAGGAAACTCGTCAGTTTAGACTTAAAAGCGTTTGGGCTACTGCTAAGATTTTTGAGTTCTTGTGGTAGCTTATTGAAAATGGATGCAGCAGAATACTGCACTCCTTTCTGCACAAGAGTCTAGGAAGTGCATTCCACATGCAGATTTGATTTCTGCCTAGTATTAACTGAGTGAAAGCTGCTAACTCTTGGGAATAAGCTAATATTGCTAACAACAAATGACATTAAAGAAAATACATACTGTGAGGGCAGTGTCAAAATTCCCAGACTATTGAATAGGGGTCGACAAGAGGTTTTCGAACTTACACCATACATGGCTCAAACAGCCCATTTTTGAACCAAAAACACCCTTTTTGAATCAGAAGAATTACCCCAAAAAATAATACCATATGACATAACCGTATGAAAATATGCGAAGTATACTACTTTTCGTGTTGAAATGTCACTTATTTCAGATACTGTTCTAATGGTAAATAAAGCAGCATTTAGTTTCTGAACAAGATCCTGAACATGGGCTTTCCACAACAGCTTACTATCTATCCGTATGCCTAGGAACTTGAACTGTTCCGTCTCGCTTATAACATGCCCATTCTGTCTGACTAAAATGTCAGTTCTTGTTGAATTGTAAGTTAGAAACTGTAAAAACTGAGTCTTACTGTGATTTAGCATCAAATTATTTTCCACAAGCCATGAACTTATATCATGAACTACATTATTTGATAATGTTTCAATATTACACACAAGATCCTTCACTACCAAGGTGGTGTCATCAGCAAACAGAAATATTTTTGAATCACCTGTAATACTAGAAGGCATATCATTTATATAAATAAGAAACAGCAGTGGCCCCAGCACCGACCATTGGGGAACACCCCATTTAACAGTGCCCCATTGGGACTGAACATCATTACCACTCTCAATATTGCGGAGGATTACCTTCTGCTTTCTGTTCTTAAAGTAGGAGGCGAACCAATTGTAAGCTACTCCCCTTACTCCATAATGTTCCAACTTCTGCAGTAATATTTTGTGGTCAACACAGTCAAAAGCCTTCGTTAAATCAAAGAAAACACCTAACGTTCGCAACCTTTTATTTAATCCGTCCAAAACCTCACAGAGAAAAGAGGCTATAGCATTTTCAGTTGTTAAGCCATTTCTAAAAGCAAACTGTACATTTGACAGCAAATTATGTGAATTTAAATGCTGCAGTAACCTTGTATATACAACCCTCTCGATAACTTTAGCAAACACCGATGGGATAGAAATAGGTCTATAATTGTCAACATTATCCCTGTCTCCCTTTTTATAAAGTGGCTTCACTACCGAGTACTTTTATCGGTCAGGAAACCGACCACTCCTAAAGGAAAAGTTACAGATATGGCTAAGTACTGAGCTAACATACGTGGAACAATACTTCAGTATTCTGCTAGATACCCCGTCATATCCATGAGAGTTCTTGGTCTTTAGTGATTTAATTATTAACTCAATCTCCCTCTTGTCAGTATCATGGAGGAGCATTTCAGGTAACAGTCTCGGAACACTTTTTTCTAAGAGCGCTATATGATTCCCTGTTGGGACTAGGTTTCTATTTAGTTCACATGCTATATTCAGAAAGTGATTATTAAGAACTGTACATATATGCGACTTATCAGTAACACGGACATCCCCACTACGCACTGATTCTATATTCTCGACCTGTCTCTGCAGACCAGCCACTTCCTTTACGACTGACCATGTGGTTTTAATGTTATCCTGAGACTTAGCTATTCTATCTGCATACCACATACTTTTTGCCTTCCAAATAACTTTTTTAAGCACCTTACAATACTGTTTGTAATGGGCTGCTGCATTTAGATTTTGACTGTTTCCAACGTTTTGATATAATTGCCACTTTGTTCTACAAGATATTCTTATCCCATTAGTCAGCCACCCAGGCTGCCTGTTTGTGCTAGTACCCTGTTTTGAACATTCTAATGGAAAGCAACTTTCAAAGAGCACGAGAAAAGTCTTGAGGAAAGCATTACATTTATCGTCTACTGTATCAGCACTATAAACATCTTGCCACTCTTGTTCCTTGATAAGGTTTACAAAAGTCTGTACAGCAACTGGATCAGCTTTCCTAAAAAGTTGGTAACTATATTTAACATGCGTTGCAGCACAAAAATCTTTTAGACTTAAAATTTGTGCATCATGATCTGAAAGGCCATTCACCTTTTTGCTAACAGAATGCCCTTCTAATAATGACGAATGAACAAAATTATTGTCTATGGTTGTTCTACTGTTCCCCTGCACTCTCATTGGAAAGAATATGGTTTGCATAAGATTATATGAATTAAGGAGGTCTACCAGCATCCTTTTCCTTGCATCATCACTTATACAATTAATATTGAAGTCACCACATATAACTAACTTCTTGTATTTCCTATAAAGTGAACCAAGAACCTCCTCTAGCTTTAGCAAAAATGTTGTGAAATCGGAGTCTGGGGATCTATAAATAACAGTAGTAAGAAGTTTAGCTCCACTAAATTTAACCACACCTGCACAACATTCAAACACCTTTTCAGTGCAGTACTTTGAAACATCAATTGACTCAAATGAGATACCGTTTTTTACATACATGGCTACTCCCCCACACCGCAAAGAGCTCCTAGAAAAGCTGCCAGCCAACCTGTATCCTGGTAAAGGAAGCCTCTGAATTATCTCCTTATTTAAGAAGTGTTCAGATATACCAATAATTTCAGAGTCAACATCTATAAGCAGTTCACTAACTTCATCTCTAATACCTTGTATATTTTGATGAAATATACTAATTCCCTCATTAATCGGATACCCAAGCTTTGTAGAAAGTGGTTTCTTTGTTAGAGAGACTTCCCTTAACCAGGAATACCTACCAGCTGACTTCAATCTAAACAAGGTTTGACCTCCATTCTACAAAATTTTTTCAAAGAGCGAACCAATTGGGGAAGGGAACCTTACAAGGTGTATCATGTCCATCATGCATTGACATCTTTAGCACACTTTCTTGTCATCGCATTGCAGTCCTGCTCATTCTCCATCTCATGGGAGAGGACACCTTCCTGCGTGCATTTTCCACAATTCACTATGCAGCATCGATTTCTGCATCGACAATGAACATGGACTTCTTTGCACCTGATAGCCAGCATGGTAGCCAGTCCGTAGTGGTGGGGCCACCATGTACCCTGTTGGTTGTAGTCCCCTGACCACACAGGGATTGCTCTGCTGATGATGCCTGCGCCGTTAACTCCCCATGTATGCCAAGGGGTAGACGCCCAGCCCCCTGGGGCACCAGGACTCCCAATAATGGCCATCCTGACAGGTGGCCTTTGCTGCAGCTAGGCGGTGCCCATGGGGAGGGCCCCTGGTTGGAGTGGGTGGCATCAGGGCAGATCACACGTGATGAAGTGTAGTCCATCATCTCTTGCTGGTGGTGAAACACCAGCAGTCTCTAAGCGATGACGAACTCGATTAAATGCACAGAAGTATGACCCCAAATCATTCCCCTCCCTGGCCACACCATGGGAGGAACATCAGGCTAAGGATGGCAGCGGATCTTATTCGCCCCGGTACCTTGTATGTTCAAGAGCTGATGAGGGAACTTTCATGACGATGAAGCCTCAGTTTTTTGTTGAGCATTTAGAGGACAAGTTCAGGGAGGTGGAGGGCTTAAATGAGATCTGTCAGTCTTGATCAAAACAGAGTCCTCTGCCACGTCACGGGAGTTACTCACTTCTGACATGGAGGGCAATGTTTCTGTAGCCATCGCACCCCATAAGAGCTTAAATATGGTCAAGGGTATCACAGATACCTTCTTTTGCAGTCCAACGATGAGCTGCACGCCAATTTAGAGCAGCGAGGTGTATATTTCATCCAGTGTGTCCACTGGGGTTGGAAGGATAATCAGGTTGCCACCAGTTCCTTCAACTTGGCCCTTGAGAGTGATATGTTGCCCGAGAAGGTCAAGGTGATGGTGTACCGGTGTGATGTAAAGCCCTATATCCCTCACCCAATGCGGTGCTTTAAGTGCTGTAAGTTTGGTCATGTGTCTTCCTGCTGTACTTCCAGCATAACATGCCAAGATTGCGGACGCCCATCACATCCCGATATTCCATGCGCCCCGCCTCCCTTCTGTGTCAGCTGTGGAGAGCACCATTTGCCTTGCTCCCCTGACTGCAGGATTCTCCAGAAAGAAAGGAAAATCATGGAGTACAAGACCCTAGACCAACTGACCTACACTGAGGCTAAGAGAAAATTTGAACATCTGCTGCCTGTGCGTATGACATCGTCTTATGCTGCCGCTACAACAGTTTTGGCACCATCAGCTCCGCCAACCCAGGTCACCTCTCGGAGCCAGAAGAGTACACCTGCCCCCTTGACAGTGCGGGGCATTTCTGTCCCTGTTGCTCCTGCACCACCTACTTCAGGAGCAACACCCCCTCAACCATCAGGGACATCTGTCCCCATTTCTAAGCTGGAGGAGCGTAAGTCGTCTTCGGGTTCTCTCACTAGGAAGGGTCCCTTGGGACACTCCATTCCCAGGTTTCTTCTAGTGGGAAAGATGACACCCGCCAGTGTCTGAAGAGCCCAAAAGCAGCTGGCTGTAGGGCTTCATGCTCATACCCAGTCCCGGAGACTGATCCAGTGAAGTCCTCCCAGCCAGGGAAACCCAAGGAGCAGTGAGAGAAATCCAAAATGAAAACTCCCAAGACCAAGGAAAGTGTGGTGGCACCCAAACCACTGCTACCTACAAGCTCTGTGGCTGAGGATGTGTTGGAGGTTTTGGTGTCTGCTGAGGACCTAGATCTCGCCAGAACCTCAGACACAATGGATATAGACTGCTCAGGCAATAAATCAGAGGCAGCGCATGACTCTGAGGCATAAACTGCCTCATTGAATGTTCCATGCCTTCCCAGTCTCACGATGTCATCCTCCAGTGGTGGCAGAGCTACGGCAACTGTTGCACTTTACACCTGCTACCTGCATTGCTCTCCAGGAAACATGGTTCCCAGAAATGCGGATTCCTGCCTTCCACAGCTATAAGGGATATTACATGAACCATAGCGACTACAATAGAGTGTCAGGTGGAATTGGCATTTATGTCCTAAACTTGGTCTGTAGCTGAAGCTCTGGCTGTCAGAATAAGGATTATGTGGGAAATAACTGTCTGCAATGTATACCTTCCTCCAGATGGTGCAGTACCCCTAAATGTATTAGTTGCACTGATTGATCAACTCTCTAAACTTCTCCTACTTCTGGGAGATTTTAATGCCCATAACCCCTTGTGGGTTGGTACTACGCTCACTGGCAGTCAGAGATGTCAAAACTTTACTGTTGCAATTCCACCTCCTCCTCTTACATACTGGGGCCACCACACATTTCATTGTGGCTCATGGTAGTTACTCGGCCATTGATTTATCAATTTGCATCCCAGGACTTCTCCCAGCTATCCACTGGAGAGCACATGATGACCTGTGTGGTAGTAGTTGTTAGTTGGTCTATGGAGGAACGTGTCAGTGGAGTGGTGATAAGAAAAAATTGTTCCTAGCAATTAATTTCAGTTTGAAAAAGGTTTTTTTGTCCCTATCAGGTGGACTTTTTATGTGCAATTTTAAACTCTGGACATTAGTTTTATTTGTAAATTTATTTCCTACGGAGATTGTATAATTTTACAGGATGTAACACTCAGTACTCTAACAGTCTGTTTATGTGTACTATTTAAATGAACCACACAAAATTATATGCTTTTGTGTGATGAATAGTCAAATGCTGCAGGCTTTGTTTAGTGCTGTAAAATAAACTAGAAGCATTTAGACAACACTTATTTAATTGTAAAAATAAATGTTATGTAGCATAAATTAAAAATTTCAAATCATTTTTGCCTTGATCCCAGTTTAAACATCGGGCTCCCAGAGACCCCTCCTTGTGGTATAAAATGGAAAAAAATTCCCATGCTTCATGACAGAGCATATGGGAACAATGCAGGAGACCTCCACTGCCATACTAGGCAGGGTCCTAATGGAGGTGGTTTGCCATTGCCTTCCTCCAACTGTAATGGGGACATGATGATGATGATGATGATGATGATGATGATGATGGGGACACAACAACACCCAAACATCTTGGGGCAGGTGAAAAATCCCTGAGCCCGCCGGGAATCAAACCTGGGACCCAATGCTCGGGAAGCGAGAATGCTACAGCGAGACCATGAGCTGTGGAGCTCGTGGCATACGTTACAGAAAAGTCTCCTCTTGAGTTATGGGTTAAATGACTTCCATCTGTTGATACACTACCAAATACAGTAGGCAGTGAGAATGCTACAGTGAGACCATGAGCTGTGGAGCTCGTGGCATACGTTACAGAAAAGTCACCTCTTGAGTTATGGTTTAAATTACTTCCATCTGTTGATACACTACCAAATACAGCAGCGGCCTCGTTTGTACTGTGCGTACAGTTACAATGCAGTGAGGCCAGTACACTGATGCTAGCAGTGTTGTTATGGGTGAATACTATCGATGGCCACTTGGAGGGGTATGTCACCATGTTTTAAGTATGTTTGTAGTTGGCTGTAGGTGTATGAACTTGCAATAGTTCCCATGTCAGTAGTGAGAGGTTGGCTGTCATCAGTATGCTCTGATGACTGTTTGTGCCCTCTGGGAAGCTCTTCATAACTGTATTATGCTGTAAAAAATCATTTACACACATCTTTGTCAAATTACTTTGAAAAAATTACTTCACTACAGTCTTGACACTATCGTATAACATTTCATTGTAGTTTCTTTGGAAAGGATGTTGAATAGTTAACTGTCTACTCAGCAGAATTTAATGTAATGCTGGTGGTGAGCATTGCTTGAAAACTGAGAAACCAAAATGAAGGAGAGTTCAGGCCTAGATAGCAACAAGCTCAGTGTGCTGACCAGAATTTGCTTAGTGAGCTACAGTGCGAGAACAGAAAGATTAGGGAATGGTTCAAGAATGGACAAACCAACATTTCAATTTGTCTTTGTGACAGTAATCTCACATTTTTGCTGGTAAGTAGTGTGGGATAGGGTAAGGATGACCTGCTAACATGGAAAACACCAAGGAACGCACAGCCACATAGTTTGTCGATTGCAAACATAACTTGATTTCTAGTGGGGTTATACAACGTGATGTCCAGTCAGAGCTGGGTGCCTGGTGTGGCGGCTAGAGTCTTGCAATCTACTAACCACTGCACAATGTGAATTTCCAACACACCATCCTACAGTTGACCATCTCATAACCTTGTCAACCCGTCTCATTTCTGCGGAAATAACACTGTACGTGCATTTTTTGACCCGGAGAAAATGTAAAATACATGCTTGAGGACTGGTATACTCCGTACTCTCTACACATGGGGCTTCTGAGGCTGCCTGCACCATTCCCTTCAGGAATTTTTAAAAGACAACTTTCAAGGTACATAAGGGTTTTGCTTGTCAAACCCATTTATCCAGGAAAATGCTGTGCCTCAGGGATCCGTCCTGAGTGTTGTCCTCCTTGCTGTCACCTTTGATACTGTTATGGCCTGTATCTCGCAGGGCATATCCAGCTCCCTTTTCATTGATGATTTTTCGATCTATTGCACTCTCCCACAGACTGGTCTCATTGAGCAGCGTCTTCAGTGATTGTCTTTACTCACGGAGCATTGACAAAGGCTTTTGCTTTTCCACTGACAAAACGGTTTGTAGGAATTTCTCGCAGTGCAATGGGTTTCTTCCACTGTCTTTACATCTTGAGCCTGTTGCTCTTCTGTCTGCTGAAACTGTGAAATTCCTGTGGCTCATGCTTGATAGGAAATTTTCTTAGTCCTCCCACATCTTACTTGGCTGCCTGCTATACCCTGTCCCTCAATGTCCCATCAACAGCACTTCCTGGGGAGTGGATTGGACCTTCCTCCTCCAGTCCAACAGATCCCTTGTCCATTCAAAACTAGGCTATCGGTGTTCTTTTTATGCATCCATCTTGCACCATCATGGCATCTGTTTGGCTACTGAAGCATTTTACGCTAGCCCAATTGAGAGTATGAATGCAGAAGCTGCTGAATTACCACAGTCATACTGGTGTAATGTTCTCCTCAACAGGTGCACATGGTGTTTGTCTGCCATGCCTGGCTACCCATCCTCTCCCCTCTTTTTTGATGATTCTTTTCACCACCAGTGTTAGGTGCATCCTTCTTCTGTTACTTCCCTTTTGGCTGCTGCTCCAGCTGCTTAAATACATGCTACCTGACACTTTACCAACCTCGGCTTCTTGCAGCAGCCTGTGTTCACTCCAGACTTCATAAGAACACTAATCCAGATTTGATCTATTGCATAAGTTTCTCAACCTTCGCACAGAACGTAGCAATAGTACATTTGTGTACACTGATGGCAGTAAGACTGATTGTGGTATCACGTGTGCCTCTGTTATTTGCATTGACAAATTTCGGTACTAGCTTCCAGAACACAGCTAAGTATTTACAGCAGAGCTCTTTGTTCTGTATCAAGCCACGCATTACATTTGGCAACACCGGCTTTTCAATTGTTATCTGCTCCAGTTCTCTCATATCCCTTCAGATCCCCTGTGCTGCACAAGGTCAATCCCTTAGTGCAACTCGTTCAAGAAAGCTTCCACTTGCTCACTCTTTATGGAGCTACTGTGATGTTTATGTGGGTACCTGGTCATGTCGGTCTGATCAGAAACGCAGCTTCTCTTGTTGCTGCCAAGGCAACAGACTACCTCAGCCTGTTAGTTCTTCCATACCGTCTGATGATCTCTGTGTTGCATCAGTCCGCAGGTGGTACCCTTGGGCATCACCACTGGTCCCCCCTTCATGGGAACAAGCTCCAGCAAAGTCCATCTGCTTGTCATCAGCCTTTGACAGTTTGGCATTTCCTGACAGAATTCCCTTTTTTCAACCACTTATCTTCTCATTTATATTTGCTGCCTGAGTTATTACCCATTTTAGCGAAAGCTCCACAGGCGGTTGATCCTGTCTTACCTTTAATCTATCGTAGCAATACAGCAAATGACATTTAATATTTAGTTCAGGACCTCTGTTGTCTCTATGGAAAATTTTATGCAACTTTCTCCACAAGGAATTTTTCAGTTTTAACTGTCCCTCTTCTGTACATTCGACTTAACGTGCACTTACTTTTAACTTCTTTTTTGTCTTAGTTTTCAGATGCTCTGACATGGGTACATATGACCTTAGTTGTTCTTATGCCCTAGAATAAAACAAATAAAACAATCAAAGTGTTAAGAACATACTTGATGTGGTTTCTAAAA
Organism: Schistocerca serialis cubense; assembly: GCF_023864345.2. Lineage (NCBI taxonomy): Eukaryota > Metazoa > Arthropoda > Insecta > Orthoptera > Acrididae > Schistocerca > Schistocerca serialis. The sequence continues at coordinate 521,771,406 of NC_064646.1, forward strand.
ACAAATTCAAATTCAAATTGAATTTAATGAAGATTTCAGATGTGGAACCCTTTTGCAGCTTTGACTGGGCTCCCTTTATGAGTGCTGACAGGAAATGCACAATTGGGTTCTTTAGAAGTGAAGCAGTGTTTCTTCATGTATAAGGAACTATTGAACTCAGTGTCCATGACTTGGTGTGAAAACTTAAGTGATTTGTGTAATCTGATATAACAGAACCCTGGACATGGGACAAAAATAGTTAATGTAGCTGATGTAAATCAAATAAAGTAATTCCATTGGCACCTTTTGATCTGTATTTTCAGAACCTTCTTGCCCCTTTGTGGCCATAACTTATGGCTTAAAATCCTTTTACTATAACCATTTTTTAGGGGAAGAGTAAAGGAAAAAATATGTGAATGATGTACTTGGCTAAATGACATACATAGATAATTTAAAAGTAATATAGTTCATAAACTGCAATAAGATATTTGTTCTATTACATTGTAGTGGTAAAATTGAGCAAATTGGAATATATTTTGCAATAAATATTTAATTATCAGTCCTTTGCATTTTAACAACGACAGTATTGCTGAACAGCCTTGAATTCTCTGCATAACAGTTACTCTTGACACATGCACTGAAGACTAAGTTTATTATAAATCAGCATTGTACTGTAAGTGACAGTTGCATGGCATTAGATTGTTAGCCATCTGCCTCCGGGCCACCCCTCTTACAGACTTTCAGGAAAACCAAGCAGATCTATGCTGATCCATCTTACTTCTTCATCACAATTGGACTTGTAGCAATATAACTGATTTTAATTCTGAATATTGTCTTTTTAATGAATAATATAAGATGATTTGAATTACTAGCACATTAGTAAATCCACAAAACATTAATTCTTTCTGCAAAAATGTGTTTAGTTCGTATAAGTTGTTAAGCTTGGATATATTCATTCAATGGTGTCATGTTTCTCTAACTAAGACTCAAGAAATTGAAATTCCTTTTCAAACTTAGTGAAGAGGCAGGACATTGAAAGACAGTAAGTACCATCATATAAAATCAGTGTCATTGACAGGATTTAGATCTTGTTTTTCTGTCAGGTCTCTCACACTACCAGTTTGTTGTTTTACTCCTCCATTTGGCCTCCTGTCTCTCTTCTGCATTCTGATTCTCATCTGAGATCATGAAAACTTTGTACTGTCTGTCCCAATTTGTCATTGGCATTGACTGAATTTTTAAAGATGATTTCAATATTTCATTTATATTTACTGATTTAGCCTATATGACGACTGCAGGGTTGTCTTACTGACCTCCAAAGTGGGAGACAGTGCCACTTTCTTCCAAGGTTGTCTTCAGTGTGGCTATTGTGTGAGGATGAACACTGTGAGCAGCAACATACCTTCCAGCAGCAGGTCAAACATGTTCTTTTATGCAGTTCATATTGATGTTCAAGCTAACTGACTATGTGCTAGATTGCCATGTGAAATATATATTTAAGTGATGAGCCTCATATGGTTGAATTTTGTTGCAAGAAGAATGAAATAGTCACCTACTGCTCCAGTGTAAACTTAGAGGTGGACTGTGGTGTGTCTTCCAAAATGTGGAGTTTCAATGGAGTAGTTAAAACACTGTAGGATAGAAGAGCTCATGTCAAAGAATTGGATAAGTAGTTCACTGTGACTTTTCATATTAGAGCACAGCATTACACATACACCTAAAATTAAGTAGCTTGTCCCCAAGTTGACCTGGAAAGGAAAGTTGCTACTCACCATTAAACAGAGATGCTGAGTTGGAGATAGGCACAACAAAAAGACTGTCACAAATATAACTGGTTATAGTAGTTACAGGCACTCCTTTTAGGGTATGCAGTACTGTAGTCCAATGTAACACAAATGAATATTGACAAATACTTAACACAGGTTTGTGTTTGCTTTTACTTCCAGTTCCAAGAACATCTACCAGCCAGGGCAAGCAGCTGCTTTTTATGCCGTGAAGTGGTGGGAATTACAGGGACTCCCATGACTGCCCTCACCAACACCAGCAGAATTAGCCTCAGCCAGAGGCTGGCTGAAATTATACATATGAGGAACGTAGAAATTGACAGAAAAGGAATGCTCTGTGAAGCATGCTGTTCTGAAATTAATGAGGTAGATGAGAAGGAAATGCGAGTAAAGCAGCTTAAGAAATTAATTATACTTCGTGTGCTCGCCAGGGACCCTGATTATGGTAAGCACTGCAGATGTTCCACAAATGAGTCACATTATCTGATTTTTAGTGTTTATGATAATTTTGTCTTGAAACAAATTATTGTGATTTCAGCACATGGGCAAGGGTGGGGAGGGGAATGGTGTGATCATTCTAGTTGAGAGTGGTTTATGGCGGTTATGGAACACTGAGAACCCTGCTATTTTGGTGGAACACCTTGCTTATTTTGAAGGTTAATAAATGTAAAAGACTGAGAATCCTGTTTTATTCAGTGATTACTTCTATTTTCAATTATAACAAACAACATAGAGATCAGAACAAAACAAAAAATCCTTTTGCAGTTTCCCAAAAAGTTTTATTGTTCTGGTATCCTGGTTGGAGACAGTAAGAAAATTATGAAAAATATCCAGTGAAATGTTCTAAACAGCATTACTCTCCTTTGATTTTCATAGCATTTACTCGTGTGCTCCTAAATCCAGAAATTTAGGTGTAAAGAAAACAAAGTTCACAAGAGATGGCATGCAGTATGGCATCTGAACTACAGAATTCTATATACTGTGCACCTAAATGTGTTAATCATTGGCCTAGTTCTTTGCAACTTTCATCAGAAACAGCTTTGAGGACTCATGTCTTTGGCACACATTGCAACACACTTCTGTGCTATACTATTGTTTATTACTTCCACTATCTCTGAAGGAGCTGTGTCAGTGTGGGTTTTTATCACAAATGTGTTGCTTTAAATGAGTGGTTCCTGACTGTAAAAAAAATAATGCAAAGCTGTATATGTGGAATACGTACCTACTAGACATGATGTTTCCATCGCTAACCAATCAAATTGTACTCTATACTTCACTGATTAGATCCCCCCTATTTACTTCCTCAATGTGTATGCATTGATTCCAGTCTTACTGCTCACTGCATTGGCTGTCTCATGTTGCAGGATTATTTACACATACATGAGAAGACATTACTGGATGCAGCCAAGCATTATAGACATATTGAATGTCTTCGGAGTGAAACATTATCGAGGCCTGATGAAAGAAATTTGACTTCTACTGCAATAGCACATTGAAACAACTGAATAGTGACAGATGAAAATTTCTTTTGCACTCTGGGTATCAGTCTGTTTCCTTCCTAACCCAAATCTTCACAGTAGTGTACCCTGTATATTAGCCTTCTTTGCTTGCGGGTCTACTATATTTCTGTGGGATATTTGACATTGCAGTGCATTTGGACTGAAAGGCCAATATTACATCAGGCATGAATATTTATAAAAGTGTGGTGTCTGTTCCTTTGGATGTCTATTAATTAATTAATTAATTAATTAATTAATTAATTTATTTATTTAGCATCCAATAGATCACACACGTGATATAGGATTTGTCATTTGATTACACGTAACTCATAACAACACATACACAAAATAAATGGACGAACATATACAAACAGCCGAACAAATTACATACACATAGTACATAAGTAGTGTACAAGAACTTATTACACAAAAACAAAAGTACGTGCTCATGATAAACAATTACAGACCATGAACTACGCCTTGTACACAAAACGTATTACAGATACTTAACAGATTTTTCATAAGTACCATAATTATGAAGTTGAAAACACAATTAAATTAGTTTAAATTTTTTAAAAGTAAGTACAGGTTTCAATCCACAGTCTGAGACAGGTCTTTGCTTACTCTAGTAGCATTTTTCCATCAAGTATTTTTTTTACTTAATGCTTGAAATTATTTTTACCTTTCAATTCTTTAATTGCCTAACATGTTTCTGACTTCTAGTTTTTGCTAAATAGGGAATGTGGAAGTCTTTACAATGCCTTGTATTGTGATCATGGTAGCTTGAGTTGATTTGGAGATCGCAGTTATTTTTACTGACCATTTCCAGGCATTTAAAGATATATATAAATGGTATTGTCAGTATCTTCAGTTGTCTGAATAAGGGTCTACAGTGAGTTTGTGGTGGGCTGTGTGTCATGATACGAATAGCTCTTTTTCGCATAATAAAAATGTCATTTAGTCTTGACCTGGTTTTCTCCCCAAAAGCTTGTGCCACAGCTAGCAACTGATCGGAAATAACTAAAGTACACCGCTCTAATATATTCCTTGCTACATACCTTGGATATTATTCTTAAGGCAAAACATGCTGAGCTAAGTTCCTGAGTAATATAAAAACTGTATTCATTCCAGTTAAAATCTTGGTCAATTCGCATTCCCAGAAACTTCGTGGTGCACATTTTTTCTATTTCTTTGCTATCCAGCATAAGGCACATATTTTCCCCTTGTCACTTTCTCCCTTACTGTATAAAGTTCGTTTTCTTTCTATTTAATGTCAGCTTATTTTGATATAACCATGACTGTATGTATGAGCATTTTTTCGCTGTAGTACACAGTGATTCTTTTTTATCACTAATTATGATACTCGTGTCATCTGCAAATAGTAGAATTTTGGCTGAACTGTCTGGAGCCTGCATATCATTGATATAAACTAGAAATAACAATGGGCCCAGAATGCTGCCCTGAGAAACAACTATTTAAATTTGTTTTGGTTCAGATATGGGTTTAAAATTGTGAAGATTCTTGGATGACCTCAGCTCAACAACTTGTGACCTGTTTTGCAGATAGGATTCAAACCAATTTTTAACGGTACCCCTGATGCATATTGCTTCAAGTTTCCCTAGTAATATTACATTGTTCACAGTATTGAAGGCTTTGGCTAAATCTAGATTAATTCCAACAACCTGTTTATTTGACTCAAAATTTCTTACTATTTCTGTGCAATATGGCTGTTTCTGTACTGTGCCATGTTGACTGCTATTTATTAGTTTATGTTTTTCTAGATATTTTGTAACCCTGATTTTCATAAATTCCTCAAGTATTTTGGAGAAGTATGGGAGGAGAGATATAGGTTGATAATTTTCTATTTTATGTCTGTCACCATTTTTGTGTAGAGGTATCACTTTAGAGATTTTTAGTTTATCCGGAAATATCTCTTCACTAAGGGACAAGTTTGCTATGTGCACTATAGGTTCGACAACCCGTGGAGGAATTTTTTAATTATTGATACAGGTACATCATCCAAACCAGAGGACAATTTGGATTTCAAGCATTTAATGACTTTTAGAACTTAATGCTCGTCTGATGGGATTGCCATCATGCTGGTATTTACCATTGGAGACATCACTGTTAATTGTTGCTTAAAGTAAGGGGAATATTAACAAAATAATTGTTTACATTGTTTGCCATGGCGTTTTTTCTATGGGGATATTTTCAATATTTTTAATATGGATTTCCTGTTCTTTAGTTTGACCCAAATTTTTTTTCTTTTTTTTTTTACCTCATCATTCTGGACTTGCTACTAGCCTGCCTTATTAATCTATCATTACTTAATAATTTTGCTTTTGATATTACTTTGCGGTAAGTCTGTTTGTATGTTCTCACATACTCAACAAGCTGCTGATCATGACATGTTTTTAACTTTAAACTTAGTAATTTCGTGGTTGCACTTGACGTTTTAATTCTGGGTGTACTCCAGGTCCCTTTGGATCCAGATGATCTGTAACTCAAAAGCTTTTTTGGGAAGCACATTTCAAAGTATGCCATAAAAGTGGAAGCAAATGTATTGTAAGCATCATTTGTGTTTGTTTGTGCCAAGACCTCTGGCCAAACTGCATCTTTAACATTATTTTTGAACTGATTACAATTTTCAGTAGAGAAAAATCGTTTGTACTCCTTTTTATTTTCCCCTCCTTTGGAGTTGCAGTGAGATTAAAGGTTAGTGAATTATGATCTGATAATCCTATATTCTCATTTGTAACTGCAACTTCATGTATGACCATATTTGAGAAGATGTTATTTATTAGGCTTTCACTGGAATCTGTTGTTCTAGTGGGAGCTGATACGTGGGGAAACAAGTTGAAGCTTTTAGTAGTCTAAAAACTTGTATTTTACTGAACTCTGGACCAATAGATTAGTATTAAAGTCACCACAAAGAATTATGGCAGAATTCTCATTTGAGAAAAATGTCGAGCATTTCTTCCAAATTCTTAAGAGAGACTTCAATATTTCCAGATGGTGATCTGCAAATTGCTGCAACAATTACTTTCTTTTCTATAATTAATGGTTTAGCCTCATATCTTAACTTAAATTTAAGCTTGGGATTTAGACAAATGCATACACCACCACCTTTGACATTTTGCCTATAGTACTGACTGGCAAGTTTATAATATGTGTGACCAAAAGGACTTAAACTATATCTGTACATTGTATAAGGCTCAGTCACAACAGTGCATGTCTATGACAGGTGGCGTGGGCAGCCTATCAAGTTAGGCTGTGGTCTCCTGATCTCACATTTTGTGCTCGCTTACTCAGTTGTGCAGGACTCTGACACTTGTCTCACTCCTTTGTCAACACAGCTTCCCTTTCATGTTGTTTGTCTCCTAACACTGCAGTCAGGTGTCATGTGGTGTAACTATTTAATACAATGATGTATTATATTCTGTACCTTATCTTCTATACTTCTTCTCAAACTCTGTTTGCTTTAAAATTCAAAATTGATGCCTTTGACGCATCACATTTTTATGAATAACTTACTATGTCACTTTTGACTTAACAAATTATTTATCCCCTTCATCATCACACTCGTGAACTACACTAAAAGATCACCTTCATTCAGTATAAAAGAGACACTCACAATAATTTTGAAGGTTCCTCTTCTGTGTCTCACAACATACATCAGTTGTTGAAACAACTCCTTTGGCAGCCTATTGCTTTATAGGACCGTGTGGTGACCCCACAGATTACTAATTTTCACACGTGTAGTTTGGCACCCAAAGCTGCTGCAATAGCTGTACAGTGCTGAAGGTGCATATTGTCCCCTGATGTAAGTCACCACACACAAAATAGAAATAACACTAATGAACAATATCTGTACGTTTATGTTTGACATGTTGTTTTCTATTGCTCTTTTCATAATGTGTACACAACACTTCTTTCAAAATGGCATTCATTGATAAGAAGTCATTGATATGTGCATCTCTCCTCTGGAGTGGTACGTACATGCACAGTCTGTGAACATGGTGCCCAGTGAACACAGTCCAAAGTTTTTTAAATTATTTTTCCTATATGCCATGAATGTGGATTTCTTTTTGTAACTATGGCTTCAGAGATTGGTTATAGCCTCAGTACATCATTGTCCATGATAAAATACGCAAATTTACCCTCAATTGCAGCCATAATTTAAGAGCATGTCACTAAAGTGAACATAAAGTACTTGAAAGATATTTTCCTCTCTGTGTGTACAATAGTATCCAGTGCAGAACAACAGCAGCTACGGTCACCAGAGGCTGGACCCAGTACTGCAGGTGCAGCGAAGTCACCTGGTGAGTAAGAGTAAGAGCCCACTGTGGCAGGCTTACATTCCTGCTCTGTACACTAGAGAATCAAATGTATCTGGACACCTATTAGTGGACATTAAGATTTTGTGTTCTCCTTTATGAGGACTTGAACTCTTCTGGGGACACTTTGACATTTCGAAATCTCTGTGGGTGGATGCCAGCCCATTCTTCCTTGATAGCTGATACCAGACAAGGTAGAAATATTGGACACAGGGTATGGAGTGAAAATGCCATTTATAACTAATCCCTAAGACGATCCATTGCTTTCAGGTTGGAACATCGGCAGGCAAACCTTCTTCAGGAATGCCACTGGTTATAAGCCTTTGCCTAACAATGCTGATCCATGAGAGGTACAAGTGTTGAGCTGATCAAATCGGTCGTTGTCTGTGAACTGTTCCTCTGCTTTGTATAGTACACAATGCTGTCAAATATGTACTTACCCTTCTGCATTTATCATATCCTGAAGTACAATAAGGGGACAACAAGTTAAAGAGGAGAAATTGCATATTGTTACACTGCCTGCTCTGCACTGCATTGTTGGCAGTAGAGGTAATGGCAGATAATGTTCACTTAGTAGTCACCACATCCAAATTCTTCCGTCAGATACCCACAGAGTATAGCACTGTTTGTCACTCCAAATCTCGTTTCCACTCATCCACTCACCAGCAGTCATAGGTTTTTATGCTACAGTCAGTGTGACTTTATGTTGAACAGAAATATGTTGTTTCCAGAAGCTGCTCAGCCATTGTAACCAGTTTTCCTAACTCCCTGTACACAGCCATTTCCTTAGCGGGCTCCTAGCTGCACTTCAAAACTGAAGAGTGACTGCAGCAGCTAACTGCAAGCTGGTTTTTACTATTTCCTACCACAATGATAGAAGCACTTGTCCATCAGCATACTGTGTGTGCCTGGACTTCATGTAGCATTGGTTGTTCCTTCACATTTTCACTTAACTGTCACATCACTGACAGCTGACTTGGGCAAGTTTGGAAGGGCTGAAATGCATCCCTGTGTTAATTATTCAGGTGTAATGCAAAGAAAAGTCCATGTTCAGTGTACTCAGATCCCTGACTGATGAATTCTGCATACAAAACAGTATTACCTGCCACTTCTTATAATATACATGATGGCAGTATCTGTTCCCGAAAGAACAATTACCCTGGATGACCATGCAGCTTTGCTAGAAATGAAATGATAATTAAATGGACACCCTAGCTGAAAACAGGCGGTGATGTACTTCATTGGGGACATGTTGAAAATGTGTGTCCCGACCTGGACTCATTCCCGGGATCGTCTGTTTACATGGCAGACGCTCTATCCATCTGAGCCACCGCGGGCACAGAGGATAGTGCGTTTGCAGGGACTTATCCCTTGCACACTCCCCGTGAGATCCACATTCCCAACATGTCCACACCACTACATTCGTAGTGTGCCTAACAGATGTTTGCTGATCATACTCATTACTTGTGGCAGATTAATCTACCAAGTCCCGTTCGAGTTTGGGCATATCGTGTGCGTTCGCACAAGAAGGTCAATGTCCGGGAAGCCGTATTTTAACTATATATGATGGTAGTATCTGTTCCTGAAAGAACAATTACCTTGGATGACCATGCAGCTTTGCTAGAAATGAAATGATAATTAAATGGATGGAGCGTCTGCCATGTAAGCAGAAGATCCCGGGTTCGAGTCCTGGTCGGGGCACACATCTTCAACATTTCCCCAATGAAGTACATCACCGCTTGTTTGCAGCTAGGGTGTCCATTTAATTATCATTTCACTTCCTATAATAGTAGCTCCACCTCTCATTGAATTAAAATGCTCAGTTGCCCGTTACATAAGGGTGCCCAGGTATTTTGATTGGATAGTGGGTTTATAGTTCTTATCTATGTGATTTCTGCAACCCCTTAGTCAGTCCACCATACACAATTGAATTAGAATCCAGAAATCACAATATATTTTATTATATTTATGTTTTTGAATATTGAGGACTTTGATTTGGGGCGAGTATTTACTGACTTACAGAAATACAAAGTTTGCCTATATAGCTGTGGAAATGTGTGCTGAGAATTACAGGGAGGGAAAAGGAAACAGAAAAATGGACAGGGAACAGGCAGGACTAGGAGACGTAGTGGGGAGGTAGTGGAGACGAGTGATAAATGTAGTGATGGAGTGAGTGACAGATAGGATAAGACAATTACATGCTCCTATCCTAGAGAGGTGAGTGGGGGGAACATTGAGGTGACAGTCTGGTGAGAGGCATTGAGTGGATATCAGGCTACATGGACTACAAGCTGCAATGCCTGTAGCTTGAGACCAGAATACCAGGAGATGCCAGGGAAGAGGCTTAATCAAACAGTGGGACTCCAATGAATGAATGATGTGAGTAGAAGAAACTGAGGATGATTTGTATTTGAAAACTGAACATTTTTGTACAACCTATTAGGGTAGTGACTTAAATGGAAATATTGGGGTGTGAATCTAGTTTATAAATGGTCATAGCTGATGCGTTCAGCACTACCATAAATAATTTGATACTAACATTTTCAGGGGCTCCCTTAACCTTTCTGTGGTCAATCAGACATAAAGGTCCTGCCAAAATGTTTGTTTCAGAATCTGCACCACCATAGGAATGTCCCATTTCATTGTGTACTGTGATCTGTTGTTCAGTTTATGTACAATTAGAACCCAGAAGCTGACAGGTGATGCTAGAATGTGTTTTTTTCTTTGTTGGTACAGAAGTGAGTACAGTATGTTTTGTAGAAGGAGCTTCCTATCTTTGGCTTAATTGTGGATGGCAAAGACAGTGTAGATATTATTTATCTTTGTTACATTATTTGCTAGGTATATACTATTTGACATATATGTTCACTGATAACTCATTCTTGAAGAAAACTGATGTCTGTGCCTTGTAACTAAAATTAATGCATGTCTTTGTTAATGAAAATCATATCAAAATCGTAACTGTAGTTGGAAATCTACCACCACAAATGTACAGATACTGTTCTTTTGATGTACTGTTTTTCTTCTTTCTCATGAGATAGTGTACTGGAGACATTTGTTTTCTTTTCCTTATTTTGTCTTGAATGTCTCAGTAGTTTCTTGGAATTAATTGTTTACAATTATTTATGGAGCTCTCTTTTGAATTATTGATAGGGTGGTTATGAAGAATCCAGTCAGCAGAAATAAGGTTTCTATGATCTACTTTATAACATATGAAAGCTGATCACCTCTGAAATGAAGGTGCTGGGAGTGTATAGTAGAGTGAAAACAACTGAAGCATGTGGGATGAATGTCTCAATGCTTTTGGAGAGAATGGCTGATAATACAGTATCACTTTCTGTTCACTAGATTTGTCTCTGGTGCCAGTACCTTTGTTCATAAAATATTTCCCATCAAGACTTTCACTACAGTTTGATCCCAGACCAATCTGTTCGTCTTTCTGCCTCACCTCTCTACAGGGAGTCCAGCAGGGAGCTGCCTTGCCCCATCTGCCACCCACACTCGTGGTCATATGTCCCACCTAATGTGGATGATCCATGCACAAGGAGAGAGATGTGCTCAGGTAGCCATGAACATTAGAACATCATTGCAACACAGAAGGCACATGATAATGTTGGGCAAGTGAAACAGCTTCCTAGTGCAAGCAACATAAAAATACTCCTGATATGCTGTAAGGTTGTCACTAATATGAGCTAAGCTGAGCACTGCAAGCTGCACTGATGATGTCCTAGATTCCAATGTTGCCGTGCTCAGAGGAAAAGTTTTGACTGTAACAGCAGCCAAAAGTATGAACTGTCATCCCCATGGAGGAGATGGCAGTGTCATCCATGAGGCACACGCCTGGAAGATAAATACAGAAATTGGGCCAAGACATCAGTAAGGAGGGATGATGATGTGGAATGGTGCAGGCAGAAAGATACCAGGATGAAAGAAAGAAGTGGCACAAGGCATTTGAACACGGAGCAAAACCATTCAAACACTATGCAGAAGCACTTGAACACAGAGATGAAGGCTACCTAATGGATCACAAGACACTGGTAAAAAGCTTCCAGAGACAAAAAAGGAATTATAAAAGCACTAGAAGAGAGATGTTCCTGAGTGGACAAGAGGAAGAGTGTTTCATTGTGGCACAGATTGTACATGCCAACATGAAGCAAATGAAACAACTTTCTGATGAAGGCAAGGAAGAGAATGCCCTGATGCATGAAAAGATTGCCACTAATATGAAAACTATTCTTGAAGCTTCCAGTTGAGCACTCTGTCTGTAACAACTGACAAACACTGCTGTAGGTTGCACTGGCAATGCCAATATTGTGGGCTGCATTCTTATTAATATAGTCATGCATTCCAAAGTAGATAGTTGATGTCGAGTCTGGAACTTGGGTTGGCTGGTGAGCCACTGCACATTCCCCTACAAAGCCACTGCAACTGCTGTGTATTTAGGGATAAAGGAAGTTAAGAAATGCTAGAATGTTGAAGGCAGAGCATTTTCTCAATGTTTTCTAATTCAGTGTAGGAGAAAGAAGCATCCTAACAATAATTGTCATATTTATTCATACAAAAACTGTGGTCCTGTGAAGATCACTTAATGGTACCACAACATGAAAGTTATTATTTTCATATGATTCAAGAAAATAGATTAAAGAGATTAACTTGTCTAAAGGAAAATATTACTCCTCACTTTCAGTTACTAATTTAGACAGACAGAATAAATGTGCCACCAACAGTGAAAGACAGTGTTTATAATAGGCTAGACAACAGCTTTGCAGGTGGCAAAGTCAACAGTGAGAGAAAAACTGCACGAGGTGTGACTCTAGTGGGCCATTCCAACTGCACCATCATTTGTTAGCCATTGCTCCTGCACCCACAGTAGCCTGCATCACTCAGCCATCTACTATTGTGACACTCGGGCAGATTATTTAAGCAGCATTTCTACGAAGATCTTAATTTAACCTTTTAAGACAAATAAATAAATAAATATTTTAACTTCTCATAAAAAAATTCTTCTTTGAAAGAAAGGACAAAAATTAACATAATTTCCAGCACTCTAGTGGCTTTCATGGCTCCCAGCAACAAAAGCCTTTTTCAGAGAGAAACGGTTTGAAATAGGAACAATATGTATTGAAGAAGTTGTTTAGCACTTGAAATATTTGTATGAATGATTAAATTAGTTTTTCTCAGATGAACAGCAGATTAAATATCAGACTTAATTGTGTATTAAGAACCCATTTATGGGCATTGCATGACCTTTTATGATTTTGTCAGAAGGATATGAAATTTTTGTTGTACTGACGTTGAGACGACTTCATCCAATAGAATGTTGACTAGGACAACACGGCAGGAGCACCACCTTTATGAAGAGAATATAAGCATCGCTCCGGCTAGCTTCAGCTGAACTAGAGAGCCCCACTAGAAAACGAACCATGATCCATTAATTAAGCCATGACTTGTGACCTATACTTTTTACTTGCATGGAAATTCTATAAATCGAAGGACATTGATTATTTGCGTGGCACCAATTCCTTGCGATACTTCACTGTGAAAAGGCAAATTATTGTCAATTTAATTTACTGTAATACATTCCCTTAATATTATTCGCTTGAATATTGTCTAGCTATCTGAGAAAACAGCTTCCTAGGAAACCCATATAAGACAAGTGGGTAGGATCCAACATTGCCAATAAGTTACGGGAGGAAACCCAGTGGCTGGTGGCCACAGAATTTTCTTTTGAGGTTTGCTGACACCTTAATTCTCTCTTGTCTAGCAGGTGTGCTACTTGCTAATCAGTGTTTTCAGGTGGGTGTTGCAGATATTTTCTTTGCTTTTGTACTTATTTTTCTTGCTTGCCTTGTCTGTTTCTTGCATTTCTCTGTTCCAAAATGCCCACCTTATCTATCCCACCACCTGCTCAGTTTCCACAGCAGCCAGTGTTAAATGAAATGCAGCTAATGCAGATCTACATCTACATCTACATCCATACTCCGCAAGCCACCTGATGGTGTGTGGCAGAGGGATATTTCAGTTCCAGACTAAGCAAAAGTCTACACTGCTCGACACAGTGCAGCAGCTAATGTCCATTGCTGTGCACCTGACAGAACGAGCACCTCCTACCCCAACACCTATAGCTATTCTGCCTTTTTGCCAGTTTCATGAACAGGAAGGTGAATGGCTCAAGTGGTTGCAACAGTTTGAAGGCCACGTAATTGCTTACAATGTACCAGGTACTGTGAAACATCCCTAATGGTAGGAAGTGCAGTGTTCCGGAAGTTGTTCCCTAATTCCATGCAGAGTGAACTTCCTTGTGAACAGGTTACAGATTCACTAACTATTATTACCAACAAGTGAATGTGGTAGCAGCTAAAACTTCATTTCAGATGTTATGTTACGTGATGCCTGATGTCAAACTCGGAGAACATATTTTGATACCGTCGGGTTCATCATTTCACCAGGCAGTGCAAATACTAGATAAGTAAGATTCAGGTGACCATTGGCTGATAAATTTGAGCAGCCAGCTATTTGTCGGGTTGAGTTGCTTGTTTGCCAATTCGGCAGCAGCTTGTACTCATCACACGGAGTAAACAACGCTCCACACTGCGTAAGCAGCTTGCGGCTACACAGGCAAACAGAACTAAGTCTTGCCCTCAGTGTTATTCACAGCACAAACGCCAAGACTGCCCCTCCTGAAAAGATCAGTGTCCTGCTTGTGGCAAGAAAGGACATGTGCAATCTCTATGTTTGCAATAGAACAAATATAAGAATTTGGCCCCTTCACAAAAATCTAGTTTCACAAGTAATCAATGCAGTGTACTCAAAACCTACTGCAGGCATCAGCAAAACTATCAAACAAGCAGTTACTTCAGAACTACGCCACAACAACAAGCTTTTTGTCCATTTGCATCTTATTGGTAAACATGTGAAATTTCAGTTTGACATGGGTGCTTGTGTTACATTGCTGAATCGTAACATGAACTGTGAGGCTCTCCATGCCTATCTGAAACTAGCATGCACCTAACAGCTTATAATGGACAAGACCTTCCCATTCTTGGAAAATGTACTTTGTGTGCCATTTATTGCTCACATATGCGAACTGTGACTTTCACTGTTCTACAATTGCGTAAATGTGAGAACATATTTGTCCTTGATTCGTTTTATTTGTTTAGCTTTAAAATTCAGGACAATTTGTTGTCAGTGACTCTATTCAATGCAGAAAGACAGTGTAGCTAGCTTGTTGAAAGAATTTCCTGAACTCTATTCTCAAGGGTTAGGCAAGGCTAACAATTTTGTTGTGCATATTACTACAAAAGACAACACACAGCTGAAATTTTTCTGGGACAGAACTGTTCCCATTGCATTATACAACTATGTGGCTGCTGAACTTGAAGAATTACAAGATTGCTGAGGTATGGCGCCCATACATGCTAGTCGGTGGGCAAGTCCACTGGTTTTGATCCCCAAACCTTCAGGTCACATTTGCCTCTTTGTTGACTTTAAGTCTGCCGATAACCAACAAACTGTGATTGATATTTATCCATTGCCACAGCCAGAGGAACTCGTGGACAGATTTGGCACTGTTCGCTACTTTTCAAAAACTTATCTGCATGACAAGTATCTTCAAATACTGCTTGATGAAGAATCTCAAAAGGTGTGTGTAGTGAATACTGATTTGGGTCTATTTAAATACATGGATTCGCCTTTTGGCAGTGCTTCTGCACCCACCATTTTCCAATGGTATTTAGAACAGCTGACTGCACAAGTGCCATACTGTTCAAACTAACTTGGACAGCATTGTTGTAGCACACCTGAAGAACACATTGCAAATTTGCGTGCTATGTTTCATGTGTTATCTGATGCAGGACTAAAGTAATGAAAGTGCTGGACAGACACACAAACATACACACACAATTCAAGCTTTCGCAACAAACTGTTGCCTCATCAGGAAAGAGGGAAGGAGAGGGAAAGACGAAAGGATGTGGGTTTTAAGGGAGAGTGTAAGGAGTCATTCCAATCCCGGGAGCAGAAAGACTTACCTTGATTGAAATGAGATCCATCCTTCATGAAATCCACTCCACCAAGAGAGTCTTTCCGCCGTCCACCTAACCTTCGTAACCTGTTAGTTCATCCCCATGAAATCCCCAAACCACCTTCCCTACCCTCTGGCTCCTATCCTTGTAACTGCCCCCGGTGTAAAACATGTCCCATGCACTCTCCCACCACCACCTACTCCAGTCCTGTAACCCGGAAGGTGTACACGATCAAACGCAGAGCCACGTGTGAAAGCACCCACGTGATTTACCAACTGACCTGCCCACACTGTGATGCATTCTATGTGGGAATGACCAGCAACAAACTGTCCATTCACATGAATGGACACAGGCAGACAGTGTTTGTTGGTAAGAGGATCACCCTGTGGCTAAACATGCCTTGGTGCACGGCCAACACATCTTGACACAGTGTTACCCCGTCTGGGTTATCTGGATACTTCCCACCAACACCAACCTATCCGAACTCCGGAGATGGGAACATGCTCTTCAATATATCCTCTCTTCCCATTACCCACCAGGCCTCAATCTCCGCTAATTTCAAGTCGCCGCCACTCATACCTCACCTGTCATTCAACATCATCTTTGCCTCTTCACTTCTGCCTCAACTGACATCTCTGCCCAAACTCTTTGTCTTTAAATATGTCTGCTTGTGAGATGTCTGCTTGTGTCTGTATATGTGTGGATGGATATATGTGTGTGTGTGTGTGTGTGTGTGTGTGTGTGTGTGTGTGTGTGTGTGTGTGCGCGCGCGCGAGTGTATACCCGTCCTTTTTTCCTCCTAAGGTAAGTCTTTCCGCTCCCGGGATTGGAATGACTCCTTACCCTCTCCCTTAAAACCCACATCCTTTCGTCTTTCCCTCTCCTTCCCTTTTCCTGATGAGGCAACAGTTTGTTGTGAAAGCTTGAATTTTGTGTGTGTGTTTGTGTGTCTATCGACCTGCCAGCGCTTTCATTTGGTAAGTCACATCATCTTTGTTTTTTTTATATATATGAAAACTGAGTTTAAGTATCTTGGTCATGCCATAAACAGTCAACATGTATATCCTCTTCAGCCACATTTGTTACCCATACAAGATTTGCCAGTTCCTCCAATGCCACAGAATTGCAATCGGTCTTAGAGAAAATGAACTATTTTATTTGGATCATACAGGATGCTGCACAAATTGCAACTCCATTGCATTGCAAGAATGTCCCCTTCGTTTGCACAGATGGGTGCCATGTAACTTTTCAAAAACTTAGATGCATTGCTCAGTGATCAATGCTTATCTCACTTCTATCCTGACAAACCAGTTGTATTGCAAGTTGACCCATCCTCTTACAGAATAGGTGCAGTGCTTTTGCACATAATTGGTGACAAAGACAGGCCTACTGCTTTCACATCAAAATTGTTGTCCAAAGCTCAGTGTAACTATTCACAAATCGAAAAAGAGGCTTTGGGTATTGGGTATGGTGCCAACCAAATCCCACCATTACTGGTATGGCAGAAAATTGTTCTTGGTAATTTATCACAAGCCTTTGCAGTCCTCATTTCATCTGACAAAACCAGCTCCTGTATGAACTGCCCAAAAATTACTAAGATGGGTTTTGTTGTTGTCCCAATACCAATATGAGATTGTGTATCATCAGATGGCTCTACATGGTAATGAAGACACACTTTCATGTCTTCCAATTGCCCCTGATCTAGAATTTGACACTTCTGCTGCATTTTGTTGTCACATTGATGTTCAGGATTCTGAATTGCTTCAATCATTTCTAGTGAACTATAGGAAAATTGCACAGGCCATGGAAGTTGATTCAGATTTGAGCATTTTGCTAAAATATGTTCACACATCTTGCCCTCATACCTCGCATAGCATAAAGAACACTATAGTGCACCAACGCTTCGCACATCAGCATAGCCATGCTGTACAGAAAGATGTGATTCTTGTTCAAAATGAAAGTGGCAAGTCACATGTATTGGTCGCCAAAGCTAAGAGTGGGTGGTGGTGGTGGTCGTGGTGGTGGTGGTGGTGGTGGTGGTGGGGAGAAAGTGTTGCAGTTACTTCACCATGGCCACTGGGGGATTGTTCATATGAAACAGTTACACATAGACACTGTACTTGGCAAGGTATGGACACACAAATAGAACAGATGAAGTAACAGTGTCATGCATATGTGGAAAATCAGTCCACTCTGCCACAAAAATTCTCTGCTTGGCTTAAGTTGTAATCACCATGGCAATGTGTGCCCGTAGACTTTGCAGGACCATTTTGGAGCACTTGTTGGTTGATTGTGATAGACTCTTATAGCAAGTTTCCTTTTGCTGTGTCAATGAACTCGACAGCATCACATAGAACGATTCAGGTTTTTTCCTCAATTTTTTGCCTCAAAAGTTTACCTGAAGTAATAGTGTCAGACAATGGACATCAGGTCATGTTAAATGAATATGAAACACACTGTGAATGCAGCGGCATACAGCATCTAACTAGTGCATCATTCCATTCACAGTCAAACAGTGACTCTGAACATTTTGTCAGAATGTTCAAGCAGCAGATGGCTAAACTTCACTCCGTGCACGCCAGGGATCAAGCATTGTAATTGTTTCTTGCCTCCTATCGTTTGGACCATTGCCGGCAGAATTTCTTCATAGCCACCACCATAGGACACTGCTGCACCCTACTGCGCATCCATCATTGAAGGAAGACAGCAAGAATCACTTCATGCCACATGATATTGTCTTTCACATGGTTTTTAGTGGCAGCAGACTGTGGGCGTGAGGTAAGGTTGTTCATCGACTTGGTGCTTGCATGTGTCTCCTTTCAGGTCCAAACGGTTTGCAGTGCCAACATCAGAATCAACTTTGCCACTGTCATGTGCATGATGATCTTTCTGTGTCTCTTCCCCCAGATTCACAGATCCAGAAGACAGCATGGACACAATGGCCACCAGAGGGTGTCATCACGACACTGTGGGAAAACCCCATGGAGACAAAGCCTTCACCTCCTCTGCTACCTTTTGTGTTTCCGATAGAGCTGGGCCCATCCACATTACAGAAGTCAACGTCCTCCCTCTCCAGTTATTGTCCTCCAGATTTGGATGAGTACTCCTCTGGTGCACGTTTCTGCCTGAGTGAAGGCCAGATGGCAGGGTATGACTGGAAGCTTGACATCCCCAGCAGTCACACCTTCTGCTCCAGCACTGCATCCACCCTCCATCCTCCCCCACCATTGTTGCACCACTTACACGATGATGGTCCTTCACTTTGGGGGGGGGGGGGGAGGAGGAGGAGGAGGAGGAGGAGGAGGAGGAGGAGGAGGAGGAGGCATATTGGCCTGGAACGTAACAACAGAGAAGGTTGTGAGATGATGTCAGCCAATCAAATACTGACTAGGATGACACCACGACAGGAGTGGCACCTATACAAAGAGAATATAACCGCTGCTCCAGCTAGCTTTGGCCACACTAGAAGTCCTGCACAAGATGATGAGTCGTGATCCAAAGATACAGCTGTGATTTAGTATATATTGAAGGACATTGATTATTTGCATGTCACCAATTGATTGAAACATTTCATTGTGAAAAGGCAAAGTTAAGTACTGTCAACTTAGGAACCCTATAGCAGATGAGTGGGCAGGATCCCACAAACAAGAAATACATACTCAGTGGACTACAGACCAAACCTAT
Organism: Schistocerca serialis cubense; assembly: GCF_023864345.2. Lineage (NCBI taxonomy): Eukaryota > Metazoa > Arthropoda > Insecta > Orthoptera > Acrididae > Schistocerca > Schistocerca serialis. Next base: position 521,790,710 of record NC_064646.1, read on the forward strand.
CATGATAATTCAACGTAAAACCATCAGTACTAATATTAAGTATCATCCCAGGGGCTCGCAGCTCTTTTGTGAGCATGTCCTTTTGTACCACTTGTCACCAACCTTTGCAGCATTACTTCATTTCTGTGCTGCATGCTTTTACTTCCACTATCTGTTTCTCCCTCTGCCACTACATTGGATGGTTTCCTTGGTGCCGATCCTGCTTGGACTAGATCCATGATATAGCCTTGAATTACAACTTCTGGCATATTCTACAACATATCATCAAATAAATATGTGGCTCCATTGATGGGTATCACCTGCCACCAGTTTTCAAAATTTCAAAAAATCTGGATTGTGCAGGAAAGGTCACCAAATCCATAGTGTGCTCTACCTTATGCCTTCCATCCACATCTTCTTCTTTTTCATGCAGTCATACACCTTTAAACCCAGCACTGTAGCCATCCCATTGTAGTGGTGCTGGGGGTCAGAAGCTTCCTGCTCAGTGAGCACAGGGATCACACTGTTGGTGCCTGAGCTGAAAACTCCCTGTGCTTGCCAAGCAGTATGTGCTATGCATGACTGGGGCATCGTACCCCAAGTAAGGGATTACTGACCAGGCAGGCATTCTTGAGTCTGGAGGGCAAGAATGGGGATAGGCCACATTCAGAGTTGGTGGCATTGTGACGGATCAGCCCCAAATGAAGCAGGTGAAGTTACCTCCCACTGGTGTCTTTGGGCCCCAACAGTCTCTATGAAAGAACAGTCCCCTTTCAATGCAGATAGGTGCAACCCTAAAATCTTCCCTTCCCTGGCTACACTGTGGGTGAAGCACAGGGCCAAGTGCAAGCAGAGGAATTCTTGCTGCAACATTTGGTCTGTACAAGGACTGATAGTGATTCCATCTTGGCGAAAAACCACTTGTTTTCAGTAATGCGGACCCCAGCACTTCTCAAATACCAGGAATATTACAATACTGCTGCCTATCACAGGGTTTGAGGCTGGGTCTGGAACTATGTCCTAGGCACTATGTACAACAAACTTCTGTCTCTTAAAACACCTCTTAGGAGGCTGTTACTTTTTGGTTATAGTCATTTCAGACTATTGCCATCTGCAATGTTTACCTCCCTTCCAAGGTGAAGTGCTTCAGAACATACTGTTTGCATTGGTATTTCGGCTCCCCCATCTTTGCGGGTCTTGGGTGATTTCAATGCCCACAACCTTTTGTGGGGTGGAACCTTGGTATCTGGCCATGGTAAAGACTTTTAAAACTCTCCAGTACAACTTGACCATTACCTCTTGAGTGATGGTAGCCCAACACACTTCAGTGTGGCACACAAACCTTCTCGGCCACAGACCTTTCCGTTTGCATCCCTTGTATTTGCCCATCCATCCACTGGAGGCTGCACAGTGACCTATGTAGTAGTGACCACTTTCAAATCTTCCTGTCCCTTGCTCAGTGTCACACCCCTGGACGCCTGCCCAGATGGGCTAACAGTGCTGGCTGGGATGTTTTCACCTCTGCTGTTGACATTGGCTCCCTGCTGCATGGAGATATTGATGAGGGAGTCCAGCATACAACTACAGTCATTCTTTCAACAGCTGATTTAGCCATCCACTGTTCCTTGGGCCTGCCCTAACTGAAGACAGTACTTTTGTGGTCCTCAGAAATCACAGAGGCCATTACAGTGTAGGCAGGTGCTCCGAAACCATAAGTGGCACCCATCAATGGAACAATGCATTGCCTCTAAGTGTCTCCATACCTGGGTCCACCCCCTTACGAAAAGACAAAAGCGAGAATGCTGGGAATGCTATGTTTCTATTATTGCACCATGTCTCTCTCCTCTGCAGTTCTGGGCTGATATCAGACATCTCTGGATACCAGACACATGCAGGTATACTTGAAATTAACTTGAATGTTTCTGCCTACTACACCAACCCAGATGCCATCACCAAACATTTTGCTCTGCGCTGTGCTCAAGCATCAGAGTCTGAGAATTACCAACCTGCCTTTTGTGTCTTAAGAGTGGTTTGAGCAAAATCAATTACCTTTTACTAAAACTGGAGCCATATAATGCTCCACTGAGAGTGGTAATTCGTCCATGCCCTCTTCCACTGCCCTGATACAGCCCCAGGCCTGGAATGCATCCACAACCAGATGATCAGGCACTTACCAAATGGTCAAACATGCATCCTGCCATCTTTAATCACATCTTGAGTGTGGGCATGCACCCATCGAAATGACGAGAGAGCATCATTGTCCCAGTACTGAAACTGTTTAAGCAGCCTCCAGAGACTGACAGTTATTGCCCAATAAGTTTCACCAATATTCTCTGTAAGTTGCTAGAATGCATGGTGAGCTGGCAGCTGTGTTGGCTCCATGTGTTTTGTGATCTTTTGCCTCTTTTCCAGGATGGTTTTTGCCAAGGCCATTCCACTACTGTCATCTGAACAGCTTTTGCCCAATGTCAACACCTTAAAGTTGTCTTCTTCAACCAGCAAGGGCTTATGGCACCAGGTCTTTGCTACTTTAGATGATTATGGTCTCCAGACTCCACTCCCAATTTTCATCCAGGACTTCCTGTCTTACCTTATTGTTTTGGGTTTGTGCTTCCCACAGTATCCCCCATATCCAAGAGAATGGGATCGGAAAGGTGCAGGCATGAGCCATCACCCATGGCTTGTGATTTTCTGCCACTGAGACTGACATCGTGTGCTTCTGTCAATGTTGTACCGTTCAACCAGAACTTTACCACAATGACCAAACATGTAATGAGGTGGAGAGTTATTGCTTTCTAGGACTGGCCTTTTATTCCTGGCCAACATGGGTTCCCCCATCAATGCTAGCTTAAGCAAAAGTGTTGACTGCACCTTAATACTCTTCGCTACCTGAGTACCACCAGCTGAGTTGCAGATCACAGTACCTTTCTGCAACTTTACAAAGCCCTGGCACAGTCCCACCTTGGTTATGGGAATCTGACACGTGTTTGGCATCGATGTCAGCATGTGGATACTGGATACAGTAAACCACTGCGGAGTTCGACTTGCAACAGGAGCTTGTCAGACTTGCCCTGTGAAGAGTTTATTCATAGATGCTGGGATTTCTCCACTGTGGATCAGGCACCATCAACAGCTTTCCAATTACACTACCCACATTGGCAATGCCCCTAAGCATCTGACTACCACCCAGACACGGTAATCCATCTCCGGCAATGGCAGCCCCAATGAGGGACTACCATTGCAATCTGCATCTGGTAGATCCTCTGAACTTCAGTTCTTCCCTCTTCCACGCCTCCTCTGGACCCACCTCCACAGAGCATACCTTGGCTTCAGCTTCATCTTGACCTATCACAATGTGCAAAACACATGGTCCATCCTAAGGCCCCCTACTGCAAATTATTCTCCATCCTTGGTGCATCCCAGAGTTCAGAAGTTGTCTATACTGACAGCTCAGTGGGCACTGGTCATCTATGCTTTGCTTATACTTGGGCAGGACATTCTGAACTGCTCTGCTTGCCAGATGGCTGTAATGTTTTCACTGCAGAGTTGGAATCCACCTCTCATGCTCTCGGGCATACCCATTCCTGCACTCCCTGAGCAGTTTGCAAACTAAGCTAGTGCTACCCTCACCACACCTTTGTTATTGTTATCCATGATTCCCTGTATGGCCTCAAACAATGTGTAAACTTGGTGACCTTCATCTGGAACCTGCGCCACATTGAGATCCTAGGGAATGAGCTTGCTGAACACTTGGCCAAACAGGCTACCAGTAAACTGACTCTCGAGAACAATTTTCCAGAAAGTGACCTGCAGTTGGTATTAGACCATTACGTTTAGGTGTCCAGAATATGGTATGGCTCATTATGACTTCACCAAACTAACTATGGGTGATAAAGGAGACTATGAATCTGTGGAGGTCCTCCATGCAGGCCTCTAACAAGCAATCTACCTTTCTACCTTTAGAAGATCCCCATTGGCCATACTTGTCTAACTCATTGTTATTACCTCCACAGCGAGGACCCATCCCACTGTTGTTTTGGCACCCATATGACAGGGGTCCACATTTTGCTGGACTGTCCCAAACCAGCCACTCTGTGGCAGACTCATAGCTTCCGTGACTCACTGCCCTGGTGTCAGGAGCCCATTACCCGGAATCTGACTTAGTTTTATGTTTTCTTCATGAAGCAGGCTTTTACCACTCTCTTTAAGGAAGGATCATTTAACTTCACTGTCCTGTTTGGGGGTTGGCAGAAAATTCTGTCTTCCTTGCCCAGACTGAGCTGCAGCTATCTTGGCTTGGCAATCCGGAGCAGTCCTGGCCCTATCCGCTCTTTCTCTGTTACTGTCGTTTCCCCCAATCCTCATGTGATCTGTAAGACTTGTTCATCTTTTCTTGTCTGTGCTTTTCTAGCTGTAGTAGGTAAGGAATTTGGTCACACCGTAAACAATAGTGAGAGCATCTTTTTCTATATGAGAATGCCTGCACTGAGTTTGAATGAGCAGCTTTTAGGCAAAAGCAATGGGTCTGTCTTGCTAACCAATTTGTGTGAAATCACAGCGCTGATTCCTTAGGAACAAGCATCAACTCGCAAAACTACTGGTTTTGCTGGGTCAGAATGCACTAAACATCTGTCACTAAACAAGGCATTTTTGAGTTTCCAAAATCTATCTTGACAGGTCTTAGCCCAAAAAAAGATACATTTTTGTGATGCCAACAATGCAACGAAGGCACAATCTGTGTGGCACTGGGTATGAACTGAATGTAGTATGTCATCTTGTCTAGTACTGACTGAAGTTCAGACACATTGCGAGGAACAGACAGGTCACAGATTGCAACAAATGAGGCTGGAGGCCGTGCACACCCTAAGTATTGTAGTTCAGTGTGAAAAAAGTCGCACCTTCAAACAATGGAATATCCAGGATGGAATGTAACAATGCGGAGAAGGAAAATTGCTACTCACCATATACTGGAGATGCTGAGTCGCGATAGGCACAATAAAAATATTCACATAATCTTAGCTTTCGGCCATTAAGGCCTTTGTCAGCAGTACACACACACACACACACACACACACACACACACACACACACACACACACACACACACACACACGCGCGAAAGCACAACTTGCACACATGCCTGCAGTCTCAAAGAGCTGAAACCACACTGCGAGCAGTAGCACCAGTGCATGGTGGGAGTACCGACTGGGTGGGTTTAAGGAGGAGGCTGGGGCGGGGAGGGGGAGGGATAGTATGGTGGGAGTGGCGGACAGTGAAGAGTTGCAGTTTAGACGGAGGGCTTACTTCACTGTCCTACCCACCATCCTTCCCACCCCTCCTACTGTGGTATTCCGCTGTCCACCGAACCTACACAATATACTTGTCCATCCTTACACAACCCCTGCTCCCAATCCCTTACCTCATGGCTCATACTCCTGTAATAGAACTAGATGCAAGATCTGTCCCATACATCCTCCTACCACCACCTACTCCAGTCCGCTCACTAACGTCACCTATCCCATCAAAGGCAGGGCTACCTGTGAAACAAGTCATGTGATTTACAAGCTAAGCTGCAACCACTGTGGTGCATTCTACATGGGCATGCCAACCAACAAGCTGTCTGTCTGCATGAATGGTCTAAGTTTATGGTATTGTCAGTATATTTGGTATGAACTTCAATTATTAAACAGTGTTTTGATACAATATGTTCAGGACTTGCTGGTTTATTTGTCACAATTTTCATTTGATAAAATATTATTAACACTGCTTTGCTTCTGTTTCTGTTGTTATCAGACTTAATGTTAATTAAGAAATAATGTCTGTGTGGTGATACTAAAAAGACAGATTTCCTGTATTTATTCATTTTTTATGGATTTTGCAGTAATTTTTTGATTGCAGAAATAATATTCGAGGATTGCACAGTTGCTAAGTTACTAAGTGAGAGCTTGAACTTGTTAACAGGAAAGACAATGTCCTTCGCCTGTGAAATTACCTGCTGGAGGTTCTTACAGCTTGCTATCTTCAGTTGGAGCTTTCTCTCTAGTTGCAGTAAAACTTCCAAATGGTGCTGGATATACTGGACTCTACAGAATAATTCTGGGTGAATAATAGAGCATAGAAAATACAGCAATTTGTGTCCTGTGGATGGAAAGGAGTTGCAGTTCTTTTGCTGCTGTGTGCTTAATACATGGAAAAGGTTGAATATCCTTAGCAGTGATATCTAGGAAACTGAAACTTTAATTCAGCAGCAACAGAAACATTTTTCTGTGTAACCAGCCAGCAGCAGTGCAAGATGTGAAGTTGTTAACTTTAAGAACATGATTTTCTTTCACTCAATGTAAGAGTGGTAAGGATTGCTAACTGTTGTTGCCTCCCATTTTTCAGAAATTCTGTTCTTCATTGTCTCTGTGTTCTAGACTCCATCCGTACACCAGAGTCTTTTGTTGCTTTGCTAATTCTCATTTGCTCCAACCTTTTTATGCCACCTAACAGTTGAAGGAGCCCATGGTCCTGAAAACTAGCAAGATTTTTTTTTCTTTTCACTGCTTGTGTTACTGCTGTTTAGTAAACAGGTACTTTGTTATTATCTATTTAATTATCAACAGTTTTTATTAAAGTATGCACATTCATGTGCCAGAACATAATTTCATAGTACAAGATATCCAAAATTGTAGCTGTACAGCAGTCAGTAGCTTCTTGCACTTAGAAGTTTGTGAACTCTTTTAATTACTGCAGTTTGTTTAAAGTCATTATAATTTCTAAGATGATGCATTAATCTCAAGTTGTGGGCTTCATATTGATATGCTTACAGCTCTGTCTAAAAAAACACTTGATGGTCAGTTCCAAACCGTACTGCGTATGGACAGGTGCTATCACAGTCGATGTAGAAACTGCAGAAAGGTACCTCTTACTAAAGTGACCAAATATTTGGTGTCATGTTGTATGCTATGGGTCCATGTCATGTCTTGAAATTGTCTAATACTTTCATTTTGATCTAAACTATAACCATGGAAGTTGTATTGTAATAAGTATTGATGGCTCAAAGTACCACATGTACGTAAAAAAAGTGGCACTGCTAGTGACTGAAGGGATTGACTTTCTCCAGAAAAAATTGAGGAACCATACATTCCCATCTATCCCTTAAGCTTATGCCAATACAATCTGTTTCATATTTCACACTAGAAAAGTAAGAGAATGAACAAAAGGGAAAACAAAAATCTGAAATAAGATGCAGGGAAGTTCCCTAATTTTGAGAAGCAATGAATTATGCAATAATTCTATCTTGAGTAGGATTTCAGTTTCTAATCTGATGAGAGCCTCAAGAAACTGGTCATGAGGATGAAAACTGATTCTGTTTCCTAGTCTCAACCCCTCTTGTATATTAAAAGTATTAGACTGCTGGCTAGCTCTTCTGACTATGATGATAGTACATATTTTTAGGTGTCAGTGCTTGTAGTTATGTGAAGAGAGAAATACATGAAATTTAAAGAATTCAGATTTTCCTACTTATTTGGTTGGTGCCTCATTCTGCTTTTGGTTTCTTCAGCTGTTTTAAAAAGTTGGGCAGTGGGTTGTTCAGTTATTAAACTGGACACAAGATGTTTTTCATTTTTTTATATCCAAAAGACATGTCATCCCTTCATTACTGCTGTATATCAACCACAGTTTATAAAAACACAGTTTGTTGTGCAGCATAGCCAAGCATCAAAGCATAAGAAGCTACTAGCTTCCACCACTCATGTCCCTCTCTAACCAACTGACAATGCATTTCCCTTTCCTTTGCACACAAAAATGGACACTTTACAGAATGCTGGGAATGCCACATTTACTAGTCATTTTAACTGTTTTGTTTTAATAACTTTAGTTCTTGGAATTATGTTTTGTTTTGTTAGTTGTATTTAGTTTTTATAATAAAGGAGATAAGTGAAGACATGATAAGAACTGCCATTTATATGACATTAATGAAGTTAGTCAAATTCAATTGATCAATCTTTGAATTGTAGTTTAATAGAGGTCATTTAGAACTATAAATGCAGTTATGCAAATATGTCTTGGGTTTTACATGCACTAATAAACATTTAAATGTAGTTATACCTTTTCTGTATAAATACAAAAATTGTAGAGAAATTATTCTACAGATACATAGCATTTTTCTGTTATGTTTTAAAATTGGGATAATTATGGCATTGATTATATTTCCTTGCACTGACAGTCGTTAGTGTTGCTTTGGATATCTGATTTGGTCTACATTTGGAAATGTAGTTGCAATGTGAAGAAAATGGTTTGTGGTCACAAAAGTGATTTGTAAGCAATTTTCTTTGTAGCTTGATTGCACTTCCATAGTGTTCTACCAATCAGCTGAAGTCTGCCACCTGGTTTACTCTTGACTGAGCATATATGATCATCCCATTTCATGTACCAAACTGTGTTTCATCCAGGTATTGGTATGCATTGGTTGATTCCAGCTCGTACTCATTCATGTCATAGTCTGAGGATGTGACATTTTTTTTTATATGTGAAGTGCACAATTTTACATTTCTGCATATCCAAACAAAGTTTCCAATATTTGCCCCACTTTGAAAACTTATCAAGTTTTGAATGAATATTTATGTTGCTTCTTTCAAACAATATTTCATTACAGATAACTGCATCATCTACAAAAATTCTGAGGTAACTATTAGTATTGTCTCCAAGGTCATTAGTATAAAACATGAACAGCAAGGGTCCCAGAAAATTTCCTTGGGGGGTACCTGAAGTTACTTTTACATTTGACAATGACTGCATCTGAAAACACATGCTGTATTCTCTCAAACAAAACATCCTCATTCCAGTCACAAATTTCACTTTATACACCATGTGATTGAACTTTCAGCAAGAAGCATAGGTGTGGTACTGATTCAAATGCTTTTCAGAAATAAAAAAAATACAGCTATCTCACTGCCTTGAACCAAAACGTTTACTATTTCATCTGAGAAAAGTGCCAGTTGGGTGTCACACAATCACTGTTTTTGGAGCCAATGCTGGTTAGTATTGAGTAGGTCATTCTATTCAAGATACCTCATAATCTTTGAACACAAAATTTGTGCCAAGATTTTACAACAAATCGATGTCCAGGATATTGGAAGGTAGTTTTATGGCTCACTTCTACTACCCTTCTTATAGCCAGATGTGACCTCTGCCTATTTCCAACAACTGGGCATCGGTTTCTCTTCACAGGATCTATAATAGATTGCAGGTTTAAGAGGACTAACTAAGCCACAAGTTCAGTACAGAATGTGGCAGGGATTCCATCAAGCCCTGCAGCTTTGTTTAGTTTCAACAATTTTAGCTGTTGTTCAATACCACTTATACCTAATACTTGTTCCATTCATCTTTTTGTATGCGCGACGATTACACTGGGGCAATTCTCGTGAGTTTTTCCTTTTTAAATTCATATTTGAAAAGTGTTAAGCATTTCAGCTTTTGCTTGCTACCCTCAATTTCAGTTCCTGTTTGAATCTCTAGGGACTGGACACTAACTTTGGTGCTACTAACAACCTTTTCATACAACCCGAATTCCTTTGGGTTTTATGAGATATCATTTGACAATATTCTGTTATGATAGTCAATGGAATCATCATGCATTGGGCTCTTAAATGCATTTCATCAGGCAGCTCTCTCCCTATAGCCCTATGCTTTGTTTTACACTTATTTTGCATTAATCTCTGTTTCTGTAGAAGTTTCTTTACAGTGATTATATACGATGGAATTCCCTCTCCTTATGAACTTTTGTAGAGGGTACATATCTATTCAGCATGTCATCGGCTATTCTGTTAAACTTGGGCAATAGTTTGTCTACACATTCCTGTCCTGTGCTGAGAGATTAAAGTTCGTCATTGGGATTGGATGTTACACATTTCTTATCCAGTTTCTTAATGATGGGTTAGTAATTGAAAAATCAATGTGCTAAATTTCTCTTACAACAGTCATTATATGAAAGCTGTGATCCTGTTATCTGGGAAGTATTTACAAATATTTTTCAATAATATTATGTATATATTATATATGTGGAATGGGAGAATTAATTTAGAAATGATGACAATCACACAGGCACATAATCACTCATTATTCACACATCAAACTTGCGAGTGAAATGGGAGGAAATGGGGTGTGATGAATAAAAGCCATTCTGCTCTATGAAGGGTGGGGGATGTGGCATTGACCAAAGAAGCAAAACCTTTATAAGTAAACCTGCTCTATTTTCTGTTTCTAGTAATCATCATCTTTATTTTTTCTTATTTAAAAAGAAGCCACTTGCAATGTAACAATTTAAAAAAGAACCCAACAAATGTTTTAAGTGTTTGAATTATGCCAACACTTTTTTTTAAAATCATCTGTGGCTAATTCTAGAAAACTATACCCTCTCTCACATCCTTTCCTTATATTATGAGAGTGACTTCAGTACTAAGATATTTTAACTGTAACGCTTATTTTACAGCTACTCCTGCTGTCAGATGACTGCAGAAAGATTTTATGGGTGTCAAAGACCTCTTACACAAGCAGTCTCTGGTAGATCTGGACACCAACACATTTGGCCAGAGTCAAGGTGGTGATGCAGCTGTTGCAGTGCCTCCTGGACCAGGAATCTACCGAACACTACTGTCTGTGTGACCCTGCCAGCATTGGCGAAAAAGTGCAACAGCTGGTGGTGAGTCCTGAGTGTGGGTTTCTAGTAGCTAGTAACTGGCATGTTAAAGATTGGTGACAGGTGGCTCTGCCTTTTTTTAGGTTTGAATACAACAGACAAAATATACTGCAAGACAAATTTTGTTTTTATATTTCTATATTTACACCTTGTGACAATGTACTGTGTGTGACAAATTGTTTCCAAATAAATGAAATGAAATGAGATTAGATTCAGCTGTCATTACATGTTAACACTTCCACATAACTTGTGTTAAAAGATTTGTGTTTTTCTTACATGTCATAACGGGGATATTGGGTTTGCCATATATCTAAAGTGTTATGACTATTATTTAGGAAGAAACCAGATTATTGGTAAAATACTTTTTACAATAATGTGTTTCATATAGTAATATTTGTAAGAGGAACAGTTTGGTTTTTATTTATTTACATATTTGACAAATTTCTCATCCAGGGCTTTGCATGACTGTGTTGAATGTTTTCATTAGTAATGAACTGTCTTGAGCAAAACTACTGTATTATTCCACTTCAGTACACTGCCTTTTGGAGCCACACCACCATTCTCAAGACAACTGTAATATTCTTTGGTCATTGAATCTGCTTCAATCTATCATCTAACAAAAGTGAATAATACAGTGGTTAGTTTAATGCAAAAAAAAATCTTGAATGGAATTATTTACATTCATCTTCAATTTGGTCAGAATATTTTTAGCTTTTGCATCCATAAAAATGATCCGTATTTGCACTTGCACTTGAAATAGTGAAATACACCATTAATCCAAAAAGAACAGAGACTTATTTTATTGCCAGTGAATCAGTACCAACAGTGGAGTATTACGCTGGCAGCTTGAACTAACAACACTGAACAATAGATGTGCATCTGACCAGTCACTTGTGAGTAGAGAGTGTTAAACAGTGGATGGGTGGTCACATCATGCCAGCGTTGTTCTCATAACAAATCATATTTGACCAACATCCCTAAATCATGTGTGTAATATGTTCACCAGAATCTTTTGAAGAAGAGAAAGGTTTGTGCAAAAATTGTCCCACAAACCTTTTCTCCCAAAAAAAAACAATGATGCTTGGACGCTTTTGCGAGTTGATTGAAATGCAAAATGAGGACATTTCTTTTCTCAAAAACATTATGACAAGTGATGAGACATAGTTGTTGTTAGTGGAAAACACTAATTTAGTGCTCGAACAGTTCACACACTAGGAAGACAAAGTACAGTAAAATTAGCAATGCACAAGTGGCCAGTGGAGACCGATGCTCTGGCCTGTGTATTCACTGGTGCCTACAGGGGGCACAGCCGCCAGGCTGCATATGCAACTGGTGTCATATTAGCCAACCAGGTGGTCTCTAATGGCTGAATCAAACACAAATTTCACATGCAAACTACAAAACAATGCACACACAAAATTGGTAGTTACAGCTCACCTCTTCCGTTCAATGAAGTGAGCACTGTTCTTATGTCAGTTTCTTTTCTGGTCACCGTAAAGTTTGAGATATGAACTGGAGGACATTGTCTGTAACTAATATATGGAAGACCTTCTGTTGCAAAAATATTTGATAAAGCTGAAGTTATTGCGGTGGAGAAGTAGCTGGACAATGCACCACATATGGAAGCACAGAAAGTTAGAAAAGGACCTGAAAAATGTTCACAAATTTGTTCCCATGGCTGCTATGGATCTGTCAACGGTGACAAGGAAGTGCGCAGAGCCTCCTGATGGGTGTCACACTGTTGTTGGCCATTACAATCTTCACCATTTGCCCATCAATGTCTGGCAAGGAAATATTTCTACATGCTAATGCTTTTGTACATGACACACCCTAGTGGTAACCATGCAATAAACACACAACGTCACAGCGAAGGATGGAGGGCTCTACAACCTGGGAGCAGTGTTCTCTGTAGCTAACATCACCACTCCATCCCAAACAGAAAGATAAATTTGTAATGCAAAATAATTTCTCAAAGTATCGGAAGCATGGCCCTGAGGCTTGTTTGGCCGCCATGTTGCACAAAAGAAACACTTTGCTTAACACGAGATTGATAGCTACCACAGCTGCAAATTTAGTGCTAGTAATAGGGAAACCATCAACAACATTTTGTTCTTCCATGGCTAAATGAAAACAGAGTAACATTAGCATGTTGCACCATAGGTTGGTAATGTATCTCTATTTGAATTTTGATAGGAAAAGAGCTCAATGCTGAAAGTTATGTGTGGCTTCTTCTGCCAAGAATACCAAAGGGTTAAAAAGAGATACCAGTATTTTGTGGTCTGTAATCAGGTGAAACTAAGAACCGTATAGAAAAATATGAAATAATTTAGGGCATACACAATTTCTGAAGCCTCTTTCTCTGTCTGAGAATAAAACTGTCATGCTTATTGTGCTGAATTTAAAGAGATAGAGGCATATGCAAAGGGTGTTTGGATCCGTTTGCATACTTCTGAGTAAGAATGGTGCCAATTAAAAACTGAGATGTGTCCGTCACAAACAGAAGTGGCTGGTTCTGCAGGAAAGTGACCAAACAAGTAGGCAACTGCAGCTTAAATTTTAATGTGTGGTCACAAGCTGGGCACTAATGGAAAGGAACACCTTTACATAATAATGCATGGAATAATTGTGCCACAGTAGCAGCATCTTGTACTGATTTTGGGTAGTGCACAATTTTGAATAAAAATTCCTGTAATTCCGTAAGAGATGTGGGGTGTGGCAGTGTGGCAATAGCATCCATATGCTGGTGCCATGGATGAATTCCAGCTCATGACATTTAAAAATCCAAATAAATAATGGATGGTTGGAAAAACCTGTGTCTTGTCCAAATTGCACTTTTATCTTCCAGACTGTAAAACAGAAAATAAAGCATGAAATTCATGCAAATGTTCCTCTGAAGAGGCATCAGATACTACTATGCTGTCTAAATAGTTGAGACAGTTTGGAACTGATGCAATAAGTGGCTGTAAAATGCATAGGAAACTAGCTGGTGAGGTTGCTATGCCAAAAGGCACAGACTGGTATAGATAAGGGCTAAATGGATTATAGGTAACTAGAAGGTGTTCAGGTTACTTGTCAAGTAGCAGCTGATAGATGTATCTCTGTTTTTGAAAAATAAGACCCCCAATAATTTTGCTAACAGCTTGCCCAGGGTACAGCCGAGGGTAGGTGTCAATGATTGACTGTGCATTAATATATTTTTTTTAGAGTAATTGCAGAGGTGTAATTTACCAGCATGTTTTGCTACCATTGCTAGTGGTGCTTATCATTCACATGAAGGAGGAGAACAAATACTATTGAGGGATTGAAGATGATCTAATTCTGCTTTTTCTTAACTCCATATAGTTACCAGTACCAGGGGGACCCATAAAAAATGGGGATGGGCAAATTGTATTAACGTAATATGAGCTTGAAATTCTGTTCCACAATCCAGCTCTGGAGAAAACAGATCAGAAAATTTGGCACAGAGCATCTGACTATTAAAATGAAATTTGATCTGGAACTAAATGCAGTACATCATTGGTGGAGAAGCAATACAGTTTGAAAGTGTCAGCATAAACATTGCCCACAAATAGGGATGTCAATGAACAAACCACAGCCTTGTAAGTCACAGGTGCAGAAAATAGTCCATGACTGGGAATGTATTGTTTGTTATAGCTCACTAGCCTTTGTGGAAGTGGGGTCAGAGAGGGAGGCCCCCCACCTTTCCCTTTCCAGGAGCCCATAGTTCTTTCATGAGCTCATGCGTGGCACATGTGAGGCTCCGAGGTATTGCAGCCCATTCTTCATTCTTCCTTCCTGGGCTGCATTTCCTTCACTTAGCCTCTCCGCCCACATCCTGGCTTTTTCCCCACTGCTTTCACCTGGCTATCCACCACATTCTCTGTGCTGCTTGAGATTTTGTACCTCTCGCTTGTTACCTTTCATCCTTTTGGGTCCCCCCTTAGGATTTGGCCTCCACTTCTAAATTTTCTATCTTTAATGTGTGCCATTTGGGGAAGAACTCCCTCCCTACCATCTATGGCATGGATTCCCCCTCCCCCCCTCTTCCTTCCCTGCCATAACCCCCTCCATCATGTAAGATAACAAGCATGTTCAGGCTGTCCAAATGGTGGGGCTGTTATGTACCCATCTGGCTGAGCCCCTCCTGACAACACAGTAAACACACTATTTATATGTGAGCTGTTCCCTCCATGTGTGTACCAAGGAGTGGTTGCTTGTCGTCCTGGAGCAGTGGAAGTCTCAGCAATTACCGCTGTGCTACAGAGCTGTTGCTGTGGCTGGCTAATGCCCATGGGCAAAACCCCTGATAGGAGTGGGTGGTATTGAGGAAGATGGTTGGCATATGGATATTCTCTAATGGCCATCTCTTTGAGTGGTAGTGTATCATTGAATGCTGGTTCGTATCACCCTGCAGCCTTCCCTTCCTTGGCTACACCCTGGGAAGAGGGCCAGGCTTGCCATCTTGGAATGAAACCCTGTCCCCTCTGACTGTACTAGAAGGGATAGGGACGCATTCACCTCCACAAAGCCATTGTTTTTGTGGAGAATATCGAGGGCCACATAGAGGTGGATTCTGTCAGTAAGATGCAGTTGGGCATGCTGTTCATCAAAACTTCTCCTGCTGCCCAGTCTACAGCCCTCCACGATTGTGATCACCCTGGTGACATCCAGGTGTCTATTACCCTTCACCAGTCTCTGAATATGGTCCAGGGAGTGATGTTTCATAGACCTCATCCGACAAAATGATGATGAACTCCAGTCTAATCTGGAGTGACCACACATTTATTTTGTTCAACATTCCCAGGAGGGTCATAAATACAACCACTAAACCACTACAATTGTAGCCCCTTTATTCTGGCTTTTGAGGGGGTAAGCCTTCATAGATGGTCAAGATTGTGTGTTACCAATGTGACATGAAGCCGTGCATTCCTCCACCTGTAAGGTGCTTGTGGCACTTATGTTTTGGTCCGAAGTGTTCCTGGTGTATGGCGGACCCTGTGTGTGAAGACTGTGGCCACACATGCCATGTGGGAAGCCCCTTTATTCCACTACCTAAGTGGGCAAACTGTCATGACTGTCACTCTCCACTCTCACAAGATCGCTCAGTTTATAAAAAAGAAAAGGAGATAGAGTTAAAATCCATTGGATTTTCTATCTTACATTGATTTTCACCAAAAATATTACCTAACCCAACCTACTGTCAATTTCTTCTTTCATCTGTTGCGTCCTTTCCCCCTTCCAACTGTATCTTTACTCTATACCCATCCACTTCTCATTTCCTCTTCCCTTGCAGTTGCCACACCCACCCTTCTGGGTGTTGTTCAACCTTTCTGGCCATATCCTATGGGGTGCTGCATATACTGATCCATTGGTCCTTGCAGAACACCTCAGAACACACTTTGCAACAGCTTCAGCGTCCTCTTCCTATCTTGCTACCTTCCTCTGCCAGAAACACTGAGTTGAAGAAACCCACTTCTGTTCATCCCCCACTGAGCAGAATCCTATAATGAACCTTTCACTGAATGGCAATTCCAGCAAGCTTTTACCTCTTCACAACATGGCACCATGCCCAGATTCTAACCACAACCAGATTATCCGACACTTGGGTATTACCCATAGGCATCATCTACTCAGGGTCTTCAACTGTATTTGGCTTGTGGGTGCCATCCCTTCACAATCTGCCATCCACCTTGCCTCTGCATGGGCTCTCCCCCACAGTTTCCAATTTTCTCCCTACGAAATGCTCATCACGAATTTTTGCTGCTTACCCTCAGCACCAATTGATCCAAGACTTTATTTAGGCAACCAAAGCCTCAATGCTATTGCACAGTCCTGTTTCTTTGGTCTTACTTTTGATAAAAAGCTGGCATGGCTGCCCCATATTCTCCACCTGAAGACACCCTGCATGTGGAAGCCTAATGCTATCTGCCCCTGGCCACACCTCTTGGGATGCAGATCAAGCTTCTCTTCTCCATCTTTACTATGCTCAGGTTTTGTCCACACTAGATTATGGCTGTCAGGTTTATGACTCAGTGGTTCCTTCCACTCTGAAACTACTTGACCGTCTTAATTGTTATGGGGTTCACCTGGCTTTATGTGTGTTTTGCACTAGTCTTGTCAACAATCACCCTGCAGAAGCAGGGATTCCCTCTCTATATGTATGACCAAGCCAACTCCTGGTTTCTTATGCAACAGCCATTTGGTGATACCCTGACGAACCCTTGTACCCCATCTTCTTTGCAAATGAGGTATGTCTCCCTCCTGCTACCCACCATAGGGTGGGATTGCTGGTTGGAGTGCATCTCACTTCCTTCTGTCCGGATTTTCATCTCTACTCACTGGAAATGGCCTTGTGTATTTCCTCCTCCCCCTTCCTGCCCAGCCCAATTTGATGGACCCTCGAATGGTTCAAATGGCTCTGAGCAATATGAGACTTAACATCTGAGGTCATCAGTCCACTACATCTTAGAAATACTTAAACTTAATTAACCTAAGGACATCACACACATCCATGCCTGAGGCAGGATTCGAACCTGTGACTGTAGCGGTCACGCGGTTCCAGACTGAAGTGCCTTGAACTGCTTGGCCACACCGGCTGGTGATGGAGCCTTGACCACAGATGCAGACTGACCTATTCGACGGTCCTAGGATCTCTGTCTGCCCTATGATATTCTGGCATCTTGTACATTCTGTCCTTGAAGAGTTCCCGGATGCTATCATCTTCAACAATGATAGTTCTAAAATGGTAAATTTGTGTGTGTGGGGGGGGGGGGGGGGGTGTATGCTTTTGTCTCCTATTGCACAGATCACCATTTATTGCTGGTATTACGTAGTGTGTTCACATCAGAGTTGCTTGCCATTTTCAGGGCCCTCCATTTTGTTTTTCAGGCCTCCCTCCATAGTGTTTTAATATATCTGGCTCAATATGCAGCTTGCAACCCATTAACTGATGCTGCCCCAAATCATGTGGGCATCCCCAGGAATGAACAGGCTAATCATTTGGCTGGTGACACAGATACTCAGCACCATTTGCTTTCATGATTTTAGGTGCAGCTATGCTAATCTAATCTAGGTAAACATCAAACATCTTTTCCCAAAAGTGAAATGACATATGGTGCTCGATGCTCTCCGTAATAAACTACACACAAACAAGGAGATTACTGCAGTTTCGTACTCTTCCTTCAACTCATCTTGGAAGGAGTCCACTGTCTTATGATACCTGCACATTGGTCATACTGGGCTCATCCACTGTTTTCTATTGCATAATCAGCCACCCCACAATGTGCTCATGGAGCCAGAATGCCAGTATCCCATATATTGGTGGAATGTCCCCTCTGTCTTATGCAAGTAACTTTTGAATTATGGAACTGATGACCTTGCCGTTTTGTTCCATAACTTTGCCTCGGTCAATTCTCAGACCTACTTGGATTTGGATTCTCCCTCTCTGTTTGACTGATTGATTAATAATGCTTCTGCACCCATGTCGACCTGAATTCCCAGTGGTTTGTTAATGCATTCTCATAAGTCATTGGCTAGTTGCAAACATTGTGTTCTACCATCTGGCACCTAGAGTACTGTTCTTGCTACATCTCGCTCCATGAAGGACATAGCCATGCAGACATGCCACCTCAATTTCAGCTATGAGGTTGTGAAACCGACTAGTGTTATGGTAGCAATGCCGTCCTTCCATCCAGCTGCGCAGCAAACCATCAAACTCGCGTGTCACAAAGTGAAATTACCAGCTATACAACCGGCAAGTTGGAAAGGGCAGAACTAATACTACTGTGAAGACTTCCTATGTTCCTCCAGCCAACCAACACCTGAGTCTTTCTCTGCTAACTGCAAAGGCTTGAAGAAGTCCAACGAAGGCAAACAGTCTGCTTCTCTGCTGACTTGAATAGCCTCCTCAGCGGTGTCACCAGGTGATACCTTTGCCTGACCAGCCTCTGTGTTGCTGGTGTGGAATACCAACCATTTTTCTACATTGGAATTGGCAGGCCGACAGCATAAGAAAGCCAATACTTATGTGGAGCAGGATCCTCCTGCCTCTGTGCCCTGTAGCAGCCAGTCTTTGTCAGCCGGCCCTCGAGAGCCGCTGAAGTGACACCTCTTTATTTTTTCCTCATCCTGACTCTTCTCTGATGGAACATTCACGGCCTTTCATCCAACAAAGAGGATTTACAGTTGCTTATAGAACTGCAGCGTCCACATGAGCTCTTCTTCAGGAAACGAAATTGCATTCACATGAGTGCTTTGAGTTTTTCCATTTCTTCTGAGTCTGTTTTGACCCCCCACCTCCGAAAACAGCATTTCATCTCATGGAGGAGTGACGCTGCTCATATGGGATGACGTTCATAGTTAACCCATCTCCCTGACTACCCACCTTAGAGCTGTTGCAGTTTGCCTCTTCCTTTTTCACTTGACCTCTTCCCTTTGTACCATTTATATCCTGCCATCATTCAGTGTCACCTGGGCTGACCTCCTGCAGCTTATTGGACATTTCTTCTGCTTGGTGACTAATGTACAACATCTCCTTTGGGGTTCTCCCAGAACCCGTCGGAGAGGTGCCCTCTTTGGTGACCTTAATTAACTTAATCTCTTCTGCCTTAACACAGGAGCACTGAGGTTCCTTTCTGACTCCTCAAACACCTATTGCCATTTGGACCTATCCTACTGCACTGCCCAGCTTGCCCATCGTCTCAAGTGGTCTGTTCTTTCTGGCACCTACTTGAGCGACCATTTCCCTTGTGCTATCCATTTGGTCACTCCTACCCCACCTGCGTGCACATCCAAATGACAGCTTGCTAAGGCTGATAGGTGGCTTTTCTCCTCCACGGCGACCTTTGATGAACAAGATTTCAAAAATTGTGATGACCAGATGGAATGTCTTAAAAAGGTCATCGTTACTGCTACTTAACATTCCAGTCCCTACATGTCGTCCTTACCATGCAGTGTCCCTGTCCCTTGGTGGACTGATGCATGCCATGACACAATTTGCATGCAAAGATGTGCTCTCTATATTTCTTATGGTGATCCTATGATGGCAAACTGCATTTATTACAAACAAATGCTTGCACAATGTTTTGTTCCTCGTAATAGGAAAAATGGTAGCTGGATTTCATTCACTTCTTTTAACAGCTGCACCTGCTGCTCTGTCACATGGGCTGACCCCTGATGGCTATTTGGAACCAATATCTATTCCCCAATATCCACTCTGACAGTAGCATACGATGTTATCTTGGAACCTATTGCTATCTCCAACACCTTGGGCCACCATTTTTCGGAAATTTTGAGCTCTTCCTCATATCACACTGCCTGCTCAATTGGAAATGAGTGGAGGAGGCTTGGACAGTACCCTTCCCTTCTCCAAATTGTGAGTGCTACAATGCTGCCTTTACTATGAGGGAGATAGATCATGCTCTCCGTTCATCCTGATCCTCCACCCCAGGGCCAGACTCCGTTCATATTCAGATGTTGAGGCATCTTTCTTTTGAGGGCAAACACTTTCTGATTAATATGTACAACTCCAGCTATGCAGAGGGAGCATTTCCCTGAAACTGGCGTGAAGCCACTGTCATAACCATACCTAAGTCTGGTAAGAACAAACACCTTCCTTATAGCTACTGCCCCATCTCTCTCATCAGCCCTATTTGCAAAGTGATGGAATGTATGATTCATGCCCGGCTTGTATGATGGCTCGAGTCTCACAATCTATTAACCATTGTACAGTGTGGATTTTGCGTGCGTCATTCTTCAGTTCACCATCTCAACACTTTGTCCACACATGTCATGAATGGCTTTCTGTGGAAATCCCCAACTGTAGCCTTGTTTCTTGATTTGGAGAAGGCCCGCAACACCCACTGGAGGACTGGTATCCTCCGTAAGGTCTACACTTGGTTCCATCCTGAGCATTGCCCTCTTTGCAATTGCCATTAACCTTATAATGGTCTGCCTCCCACCAAGCATCTCCACTTCCCTTTTAATTGAGGATTTCTCCATGTATTGCAGGTCTCCATGGGCCTGTCTCATTGAGTGGTGTGTTCAGTGATGTTTCAATTGTCTTTAGTCAGGGAGCATCGTTAATGGTTTTCGTTTTTCACTGACAAAACCCTTCGTATGAATTTTTGGTGGCACAGTTGGTTTCTCGCACGATCTTTACATCTGACGCCAGTTCTCTTCCATTCATTGAAACTACAAATGTCCCGGGCCCATGCTCGATAGGAAACACTCTTGTTCCTCTCGCGCATCTTACCTGGCAGTCCCCTGTATGCAGTCCTTCAATGTCCTACGTGTCATCGATGGTTCTTGCTGGAGTGCAGATCAAACCACACTCTCCTGCTTGCACCGGTCACTTGTCTATTCGAAATTAGGCTATGGGTGCTTCGTTTTTGCATCTGCACACCTATCCCTCTTATGCCATCTCAACACTATTCACCATCGTGACATGCATTTGGTCACCAGCGCCTTTTACACTAGCCCATTTGAGTGTCTCTATGCAGGAGCTGCTTAACTACCGTTTTCTTACCACCTTGACTTTTTCCTCAGCAGGTATGCATGCAGTTTGTCTTATATGCATTGCCATCCATCCTGTGCCACCTTCTTCAATGACTCCTTTGATTGCCAGTATGGGGCACGTCCCTCTTCTCTGTTACCTCGTTTTTGGCTTTTGCTCCTAAAGACCCTACTCCATTCTGGCTGTATTCCATTCAGTTTCACAAACTTCACACAGAATTTCATGATAGCACCTTTGCTTGCACTGGTGGTTCTCGGACTGACCATGGCATTGGGTGTGCCTCTATCATGGGTGCTGATGTTTCTCGCTATCGGATTCCAGAACACAGGTCAATATTTACAGGAGTGTTCCTCACCCTGTATCAGGCCGTGGAGTACATCCAGCAACACTGGCTTTTCAATTGTGTCCTGTGCTCAGACTTGCACAGCACACAGTGGCTTCAAAGGTGCTGAGAATCACCCATCCCTCGATGCAGCAGGTACAGGAAAACTGTCACTTGCTCACTCTTGATGGAGGGACTGTGATGTTTGTGGTTTCCTGGCCATGTCCGTGTGTCTGGAAACGAGGCTGCTGACACTGCTGCCAAGGCTGCAGTCCTTGTACCCCGGCCCACTTACATTCCATCTGATGATCTATCTGTTTCAGACTGTCAGGAGGTGGTGCCACTTTGGCATCGCCACAGGCCCTCCCTCCATGGGAATAAGCTCCAGATTATTGATCCCATTGTCCCCAAGTTGTTAAAACTTCAGCTTTGTGATGGAATGCCCATTTTTTAACTATTTAGGTTCCCACTTGGATTTGTACTAATTGCAGCAATATGGCGAAGGCCATTTAATTTTTAGTTCTTTACCTCCATTTCTCTATGGTGTATTTTATAATTCTTTCTCCGTGTCCCTGTTTTTAGCTGTCTTCTCTTACATTGATTGGGACTGATGTGTATTCATTTATTAACTCCTCTCTGTCTTCATGTTCTATAGTTTTGAGATGGGCACATATGTCCCTAGATGCTTTTGCATGCTAAAACGAAACAAACAGTGCACACATTTGAATTTGTTAGATTTTACATTGGGTTGCAGTGTGCAGGTCAAGCAAGTCTCCCACTGTAGAGGAGTAATACAGGAGAAGAATGTTCTGTAACAAGTGTTTATTTTCACTGTATTAGTTAGCTTTCCTATCTGAGAAGGAATTGTGGGGTGCACACACACACACACACACACACACACACACACACACACACACACATACACGTGTGCCGTTTGGTGGCCCAAAGAAATCGCATACCATGTCCAGTGTTCCTAGTGAATTCCTGATAAGTGAAATGTTTCCTGTATTGGCGATCACCAATCTGAAATGATGAACTGCACAATGAGAATATCCCACTATTGCATAGTCCTGATATATGAATGCATGAGCCCCACAGGCTTTCCTCCACATGCATGCAGTATTGTCGTAGCCCTGTCCTCAGGAAATTATTACCAATTTTCCAATTACACATCTAGCTAGTCCTTAGCCAGTCACATCAACCACTGGAATAAATTACAGGAAATCTTCATTAATATCAAGATCCAAGGAATAGACACAGAGAGATAGTTGCTCTATTCTAGCAATTTCAGCAGTTTGATCTGCAAGAATATTGCAACATTTGGCATCATTGGTTATTGATGCAACAGCTGATCAGATTTTGGATTGGGGTCCTTAATGTAATTCTTGTCATATTTACCAGTTCCTTTCAAAACTTACTTGTAGGTTTTCATCACCTTTCACAAAATATTTTGTAATGTCGAGAAAATTATTCATCTTGTCGTCTTGTTTGTCAACTTTGGTAGTCCCAAAGCCTCTGTGTCCCAATCATACCATTTCCTGATACACACAAAGAATCATTGCTTGATGATAAGGACTGTACATGTTGTATCCCTTTCCATCTGCTCCACAAGGCCTTGGTCCAGGCAATGTTTCATATTGTTTGTCATGTTCACCATCATGTGAATAAGTCACATTCAATTACAAAGGCTTGTGATAAGTGTTGGTTGTATGTATGTTGAAATATTAGAGTGTATGCGTTCACTCTGAGAACATGGAAGAGACCAGGGCTGGAACATTTTGACGACTACCTTTTGCATAACTAGCAGAAAGCATCATAATCATTTTTGGAACAGTATACCAACCAAAGATATTTCTTCATCCAACTTAGACTAAATATTCAACATTGACCACTTCGCAAACTGAGGGGAAATTTATAAGTTGTGTTGGGCACAAAATTTTTCGGAAATATTGTAGCGTGATGTGCTCATCAACTTTTTCATTATTTGATAGTAAACAATCACTTGTGTTGTACTTGCAGCCATGTAGAAAGTTGTCAGAGGTTGATGTGTCAGTTAAAGGTGTTGATTTTGTATCAGGACCCAACAAAGGTGATTCTGAATTAGCATTAAAGCTTCTAATGCTTTAAAACAACATTTGTAGCAACTGTGGTGGATCATCCATTATCCAAACCTGAGAGGAAAGAGTTTGTTCTAGTTATAGAGATTTTGAGAAGTACTTAAAATATCATCAGTGAAAGAGTCAGCAACTGAAATTGTGTGTAACAGAGCAATAGCTGAAATACTTAACACTGTTTTTAAATGTTTTGTTACAAAGGAGAAACCATGAGTATTGTCCTAATTTAAACCTCATACTGCTGAAACAATGAGTGATATTGTTATTAAAAGTCCAATTGGTTTTAAAAAAGCTTAAATCATTGAAATTTAACAAAGCTCCAGGAACTACTGGAATCCCTACCATATTCTATACTGAATTTTTGGTTGAGTTAGCCCCTTTTTCTAACTACAGGGTGAGTCATAAATAAGGAAAAATATGTCTAGGACCGTATGCTACTATGCATAACATGTGACACATCATTGTAAATTTTGTTCTCCTTGATGTGTTGTGTATGTAAAGCAAAAACACATGTTAATCATTGAATGAGATACCGATGAGCCTCACGATCATGACATGTCATTCACCCATAGATACAACACATGACACACCAATGAGCTGATGTGTATCTGTAAGTGTTTGAAAGATATGAAAGAGAGAAAATCCCATCCCAATGTATCTCAAATTGTATCAGAACTTGGGAATCACACATTGCAGGTTGTAACGGAGTGTACAGTCGCATGTTAGGAAATGTGTGCCCTGTAAGCAGAAAGAGTGGTCAACGGTGGAAGTAAAACTGCAGCATGCACGATGTATTTACAACACCTCTGCAATGGTCACTCTGCTGGATACTCGCCATGTCAACAGTTGCTAACAGCCGCATCGCAGTGTTACTACAGTACCGTGGCAAGTTTCACAAATGAGGAATACGCCGATGTCCACCTCACCTACAGGCTTGCAGATGGAAGAGCTGATGTTGCAAGGCAACTGTATCCCAAGAGGTTTCCTAGCCGGCACCTTCCATCCGCAAAATCGTTTTACTCTGTGGACAGGCGCTTGAGGGAGTATGGTGCTTGTGTAGCACTTCCAGGATGATGTGGCCATGACCGACAGTTGATGTACATTGCGGATGATGAAGGAAAAGTGTTACAAACCATTGCGGAGAGTTAACAATAAGCACCAGGTCTATAGCCACTGTGGTTGGCATGTCACAATCTACAGTACTCCATAGAAACCAGTACCATCCCTTTCACATGCAGAAGGTACAGGCATTATTGCTGGAAGACTACCAGAGGATGCTGGACTTCTGCAAATTTATCCTACGGTGTCAGATCTACAATCAGCATTTTTCACATACAATACTGTTCACCGACAAGCCTATTTCATGAAGGAGGGTATAGTGAATTTGCATAATTGGCACCAGTGGGTGGAAGAAAACCCCCACAGCACAGTGATACGAGGCTACCAACAACAATGTGGTGTCAATATCCGGTGTGGTATTAT
Organism: Schistocerca serialis cubense; assembly: GCF_023864345.2. Taxonomy (NCBI): domain Eukaryota; kingdom Metazoa; phylum Arthropoda; class Insecta; order Orthoptera; family Acrididae; genus Schistocerca; species Schistocerca serialis. The sequence goes on from NC_064646.1 coordinate 521,815,804, forward strand.
TGATCACCATCTCGTAGGGCAACATGTGCTACCACAAAGGCTTACAGGGGAGCGGTATCTGCATTTCCTAGATGTTACATTCCCAGAATTGTTGGAAGATGTTAGTTTGGTCTTTCATGTGAACCTGTGGTCCTGTGGTACATGCGTGATGGTGCGCTCGCTCACCTGCACAGTACCTTCCCTTCAAAATGGGTGGCTTGTGGAGGCCCTTTAGCATGGCCAGCAAGATTGCCAGACCTGAATCCACTGGATTTATTTTTGTGGGGCCATCTGAAATCTGTGATTCATGAAGGAGAGGTTGTTGTCAACACCCTTCAACCCAGAATAAAACATGCCTGTGATATTATGCAAAGAGATACAGACATGTTGGATCATTTTCAGCAATCCTTCCTGCAAATAGTTCAACTTTGCCACACGCGTCGTAGCTGTCATTTTGAACAGTACTTATAAACCGGCACTGCAGTTTCTGGTCGTGTGTTTCTATGTTAGTTTTGATTTGTACAGCTGTATTGTATTCGTTTGTGTGAACTGCCACATACCTATGTAGTAGTATTTTGTATTCTGCATCTATGTACTCTTTTCTTAAAACTAAGTCTGGACACAAAAATCAAATTATAAAACATGCATGTACAGTAGTGCAGCTCCTCCTCATGTTCGTTTCCCTGTGCCAACTAGCCATGATACATAGTACCGGCCAGCGTAACTGGTATGAGATAGATGTGGGTGCTATCATTGCTCGCAATGTCATGTACACTGTTGCTTGATGCTGATGCCTTGCCTTCTCGTGAGTGGCTAAACTACCTACAACACTCGCATAGCCAATGTCGGCACACAGTAACACCCAAAAGTCCACTTCGTATTTCCACATTTTTACCATTCAATTGAATTGTCATTTATTGACATAGGAACATGCGAGCTCAGTGTGTGACAATTTGCACAACATATTTGTCCTCATTTATGACTCACCCTGTATATTTTATCATAGATCTCTTGAACAAAAACACATGCCCAGTTCTTGAAAAAAGGCACAGGTCACACCCATCTACAAGGAGTATAGTAGAAGTGATCCACAAAGCTACCATGCAGTATCCTTCATACTGACTTGTGCAATCTTAGAGCATATTCAGAGATCAAACATAGTAAGGTACCTTGAACAGAATGACCTTCTCAATTGCAATTATCGTGGTTTCTGAAAACACTGGTGAATTGTAATTCAACTTGCATTTTTCTCACATGACATCCTGAAAGCTGTGGATCAAGGTAGTCAGGAATACATAATGTTTCTTCATTTCTGGAAAGCACTTGACTCGGTACCTTACTTACACTTTTTTGTCAAAAGTGCAATCATATGGTGTATTAAGTGAAGTTTGTGAATTGATTGAGGACTTTTTGGTAGGGAGGAGGCAGCATGCTATTGTGGATGGAGAGTTATCATCGTAGGTAGAAGTAACTTCGTGTGCTCCCCAGGGAAATGTGTTGGTACTCTTGCTGTTCATGTTGTATTGAAATGACTTTATAGACAATAATAATAGTAACTTCAGACTTTATGCAGATGATATGATTATCTATAACACAGTAGTATCTGATGGAAGTTGCATAAATATTGTACATCTTGATAAGATTTCAAAATGATGCAAAGATTGGCTACTGGTTTTATATGTTAAGATATGTGAAGTTTTGCACGTCACAAAATGAAAAACCAGTAGAATCTTATGACTACAATATCAGTGAGTCACAGTTGGAATCAACCAACCCACAGAAATACCCATGTGTAACACTTTGTAGAGATATGAAGTGAAATGATCACATTAGTTCAGCTCTGGGTAAAGTGGGTGGTAGAATTGAGTGTATTGATAGAATACAGGGGAAGTGCAGTCAATCTTTGTATGGTAATATACTGTATCCACACCCTCCACCTAGCAGTTTCCACCCCCTCCTTCCCATTTTCAAGTCCAACCTTGTTTATTTGCAGCCAACTGCTGTATACTAACAAATGCTGTGGCCAAAAGCTTTGTGTGACATTTAATTGTACCTGTCTTCAACTTGACGGGCCTTTTTTATGATATGCAGCAATCTGTCTTTCTTTACATTGTTTATACAACTGGAAACATGTACTGTTACTACATACCAGAGCACGTCATTTAAATAAATGAACTTTAATGCCTTAAAAAAGAAAATAAACTCTGATTACTGTTAATCAATCACAACTTACAACCAAGCCATTTATAGGCAATTACTTGTTGAGCAGAGTTACGTTTGGAAACAGGCTGTCATTGACATATTATACCAGGATAACTCACTTCTTCACACATTGTAGCAGAGGTGTTGGTAACTCTTATTTTCTGCCTGTAGTATGAAGATGTTGACTGCCGGTGTAAAAAAAAATAAATCTGAGCTTCTCATCATGAAGTCCGAACTACTAATTTCCCTATGAACTTTTTATGCATATAGTTCTGCCTTCAGTTGATATCTGCTTCTAATGATTCTTTCTCTATTAAATTTTTATAATGCTACAGGGATTTTGTACAGCTTACTGAAACTGAGATTACAAATAATAGTGTTCACACAGATTTCCTGTAGAACAAGATTGCTACTGACTGACCCAGATGTACTCTTTAAAATTTCACTAAGTTGTGATACACGTGAAATTGGTTCTACACATTTCCTCTATAACAACTTTGTTAATATCTGTTAGTTGTATGTTCTTCTTTGACAACAGGTTTGACCTTAATATAAGTTTTATTTACAATTTTATCTAATACAGTTTTGTTCCTTTCAGTTCATTCCTAACTTTTTCATAATGGGAATTTATTGTATCTTTTAATTTTTCTATAGTACCGTCATGACTAGATTTAGTTGCGTATCTCAAAGTATCATTGACAGATTTTATTGTAGATGTGAAGTGGTCATAACTGGAATTAACTGCAGTTCTCAAAGAGTTGTACCTCACATTAATTGTATTGCTTCAAGAATTATAACTGTAATCTATAGTATTTTCTTAATTTAGCATTTTAGACATGAAAGTGTCATGGCTGGAACTGCTGACTGCAAATCTTTCATTTTGGCAGACATTTAATTCACCAGATCTGGTTCTTCTTAATTTTTTGACATTTTGATTATGTAAATACTCATTTTGAAACAGAAAAATGTGAAACTGGATGTTGTACTTATTTTTGTCCTTGCTTCATCCCATTGTTTCGCAGTCCTTTGCCAGTTTAATTACCTTTCTTCATTTGACCACTCTTGAAGATAATTCACACATTTTGTTTCTATGTCCAGTATTTTTATCTTCCTTTTTGCTGTGGTATTTAACATGTAAACAATATTTTTAATTTATGAAAGTCATAAATAATATCAGTACTTTGTCTGCCACAAAGGATGCCAGTCCGAGCCCATAGGTTCGATAAGGAACCTAGAAAACTGTTTGTTAAGTCTGTTTGTTGTAGAATATCAACAGTGAGACAATACTCATCTTTCCCCTTCAATGCCACAGTTGCAGTTGTTTTTGTGGTACCTCATTTCCTTAAAAAAATTGGGGTATGGTCTTACTGATAGTAGTCCTGGATCTCGTGAAAGTTTAACATCATCACATTACCCACCTCCTTGCTGTGCAAGGAGCGATTACTTACAAAGACTAATTCAAGCAAAAATAAAACTTGACTATATGTGTATGATGGGAGAGACTGGCTGGGCACTAGTCTCTAACAATCGAGGATGATACAGCCATATACCAGGAGCAGTTTTAGATGATGTAATCACAATTCCTTGCTGGTATGTTTCTCTATTAAACTGTAAGTGGGGGATGATAGGGTAGTGTAAGAAGTAGGGGCATAGTGTAAGAAGTTGGGGGAATTCAGTGCAGGAAAATTTTATTACGGAAGAAACACCGAAAACATCTCGGGATCCGACGGTCGTCACTCCGCCCATTAACACCAAACGTTAATGTCGCTGGGGGATATACAACTTTATGTCCTTAATGTTGTACTTTCCTGTCTCTGATTCCATTATAGGATCAAATAAAAATGTTTCAGGATGTACTACTGTTTGAACTCGGTATGGTCCCTCATATTTTTAGAAAAACTTGTGTGTCTCTTTCCTCAGGGCAGAGCTCTGAAGATGCTGTTTTACGAGAACTAGTTCATCGACCTTGTAGTGAGGTTTGATAGTCTTCTCATTATGTCTAATCACTCATTGTTGCGCCTTTTCAACTAAATTTTTAGAACCCATTTCCTGTTTAAGTTCATAATCTTCAGTAGGCTTTTCAGGCCAAATGAAACATTTAATAAGAGGTTCTCCTGTAAAGGGTTTGCCTATTACTTCGAAAGGTGTTAACCCTGTTCATAAATGTGGTAGTATATTTAAAATAAGTTTAAAGTCTTTGATCTTTGTTGCCCATAAGGTATGTTTTTTCATGGCAGTAGGTGTGGCATAATTTCACAAAATTTTTCATTACCTGTTCACACAGATTTGGGGACAGGTTATAGTTGGATATTAACACTTGACAAATACCTTCCCATGCTAAAAATCCTTTAAAATCATTACTAACAAATTGTGGTCCATTATTGGAGAGAAACAATAGGGTTTTCCTACTTCCAGAAAGTATTGTAGCAAACAGTGTATAACCGTTTGTTGACCAGCACTCTATGAGGACTAAAATGTATGACATTCCTCCCTTTCCTTTCAGAATAGGTACTAGGAGATCTGCTGCTGTAAGTTTGTGTATAGACTTTGGAATGATTGGATACACATGAGTGAGTGTTCCTCTCTTTCACCTTCTGGAAGGCTTCACAAGGCCAAATTAATGATGCTACTTTATGTCCTAGCCTTTTAAAGTAACAGAACTTATTCATACGAGCTATACATTTCTTTATTCTAAAGTGTCCATTCCATGTATGAACATACCACACAATTTCATCTTCCATTAACTTCGGAATGCATAAAAGCCATTGTTGCAATGTTATACTATCCCACCAAAATAAAATATGACCCATAATTTTCCATTTCTCTGCTTGCTTGGGAGGCAAGGGATTCCTAATACATGTAGCAAACATCTTGGTAAAAATAGGGATCATGTTCTTTATGCCATCTCTTGTATCCTGGTGTGTGGATACTCTACTGTCAGAAAATTAATTGCAAAAATTACACCAGATCACTTTTAACTCTTCCATGTCTATATGTAACCTAGACAAAGTGTCTGGTACAATATTCTCCGAACCTTTTACATACTCTGTTCTAATGTCATATTCTTGTAGGAACAACATCCATCACATTAATCTAGTATGTAACAAATGACTATTCACCAAAAAAGATAGAGCGTGATGATATGCGTAAATATGGATTTCTGCCCCCATACTAGTGTTTGGAATTTTTGGATACTCCATAGTAATGCTAATAGTTTTTCAGTAGCTTTGTAGTTTACATCATATTTATTAAGACTATGGCTAGCAAAAGCTATAGATATGTGATTTACACTATCTAGACCCCACTCTTCTTGGAATAGTTCTGCCGTGATCCCATTATCAGATGCATGGGTTGCAATTTTAAAAGGTTCACCCAGACTCTGATTATGCAATATGGGTGCTTCTACTAATGCTCTTTTTACATTTACAAATGCATTATTTGCCTCTTGATCCCTAACCAATGGTATTTTCTTTCGTAACAAATGTAAAACTGTTGTGCCCTTTAGTTCTTGTCTCCTAATATAATGTCTATAGTACCCAGCCATTCTGATAAATCCCTTCAGTTGCCTCACGTTTTTAGGGGTGGACATTCTTCAGCAGCTTTTATGCACCCAGGATCTGGTCTAATCCCCTGTACCCCTACGAGATGCCCTACAAACTTTAACTCTTGCCTCTCAACATGTGACTTAGACAGTTTCACTGTAATAACCTTTTCTTTAAATTTTTTCAGTGATAGGCGATGTTCTTCCCAGTTAGCTGAGATTAGGAGAATATAATTGACATATATTATTAAATAGTTCAATAAATCTCTTCCTAATGCTTCATCCAGAGCGGGTATAAATACTGGTACTGAGATATCAAGTCCAAAGTTAACACATTAATGTGATAAGATTTAGCATCAAACAGGATTTCTGTATACTTTTTTGAGTCCAGATGTAACCTAATTTTGCAGTATCCAGCAGTCAGTGCTATTGTGCTAAAAAACTTTGTTTTCTCCAATTTGGATAACACTTCATTGATGTTAATTGGTCTGTCTCGTTCTGTTTCTACCTGTTTATTCAATGTACACTTGTCTAGCACACCTCCTGTAACTTTTTTACCACTACTAAAGGGTTATTCATGATGCTAGAAGTAAGTTATATTATATTGTTGTCAATAATTTTGTCGATTTGCTCCTTAACCGCTTCTTTCAAAGTTCCCGGTACTGGATATGGCTTACAGAAAAATGGAGTGTCATTTTTTATTTTAAACTTACATATGTAATCACTGATATTACCGGGAAAATTGGACAATACTTCTTCGTATTCCATTAGAATTCAATATAAATCTACTTTCCGTGCATTGGTTAATATTTTGGATTCTTTTACTTTGTTTTGTATGTCAGTCCTATATGCTGATTGGTCTATATTACTGATCTCCGGTGACAGTTGTGCAGTAGCTGTTAATCACAGACAAACCCCTGCAGGTCCAGGGGTTAGAATAGACCCGAGGTATTCCTGCCTTTCGTACAAGACGATTAAAAGGAGTCTTACATGTTTTGGACTTTATGTGATGGTCCCCTGTAGGGTTGGTCCTCCGTTCTTCAAAATTTTCCCAAAGAGTGAGCCATTTGGGGAAGGGCGCCTTACAAGGTGTACTGTGTCGATCATGCATTGAGATCTTTAGCCCACTTTCTCGTCGTCGCATTGCAGTCCTGCCCATTCTCCATCTCTTGGTTGAGCACACCTTCCTCAGTGCATTTTCCACCATGCATTATGCAGTGTCGATTTCTGCATAGACGATGACCATGGACATCATTGCACCTGATATCCAGCACAGTAGCCAATCCATTGTGGTGGGGCCACCATGTACCCTGTTGTTTGTAGCCCCCTGACCACACATGGATCACGCTGTTGATGAGGACTAGTTCTTGGAAGTGGAGGGCTTGTTCAAAATGAGATTTGGGTCAGTCTTGATCAATACAGCATCCTATGCCCAGTCACAGGAGTAACTCACTTGTGACAAGCTGGGGGATATTTCTGTAACCATGATGCACCATAAGAGCTTAAATATGGTCCAGTGTAGCCTAATTCACAGAGGCCTTCTTTTGCAGTCCGATGATGAGCTGTGTGCCAATTTAGAGTGGCGAGGTGTACGTTTCATGTGGTGTGTCCACTGGGGTCCGAAGGATAATCAGGCTTCCCCTGGTGCCTTCATCTTGGCCTTCGAGGGTGATACATTGCCCGAGAAGGTCAAGGTGATGGTCCACCAGTGTGATGTAAGGCCCTATATCCCTCCCCCAATGCGATGCTTTAAGTGCTGGAAATTCGGTCATATCTCTTCCCACTGTACTTCAGTGTCACAAACTGAGACTGGAGACACCCAACACACCCCAATACTCCATGCGCCCCACTTCCATCTGTGTCAAATGCAGAGAGCACCATTTGCCTTGCTCACCCGACTGCAGGATTCTCCAGAAAGAAAGGAAAATCATGGAGTGAAAGACCCTGGACAGACTGACCTACCCCCCCCCCCCCCCCCCCCCCCCCGGGGGGTCCACAACTCTTTTATGGATACGTGCGTAGCGAGCATGGGACCCCGAGCTAATGTGGCCCTCCTTCCTTTCCATGCTGCGTACCTTCCTTTTCCGCATCCTTCCCTATCCCCCATCTTCGCCCCTCCTCCCCTCACATCTGGCTCTTTCCTTCCCTTTCTCAGCATCTGGGGGTAGGGTTTGTGCCTACATCCAGACACAGACGCTTGTAAATGTAACGCATTCTTTTCTTCTCTGCTTGTATGTCTTCATCCTTCCTTTGTCCTCCTCTTTTCCTTACCTCTTCTCTTTACCCTTTTCTCCGCTGTGGCATTTGAGACCTCTCTTGTTTCACTTCCCTATTTTTGTTTTTCCCTTTCTCTTTCTTCCTCCCTGTGCATGACTGAAGGCCAAACAATGCATTTTCTTGCGTAGCCGGTGACGGGGTAATGTGTAATTCCCCTCCCCGGGTAGACAGGTAGGACATGTACATACCCCCTGGTAACGGCCAGGCATAGGGAGGGGTGATTATCCGAGCTGATACCTTCTGAAAGTGCCGATTGGTCCCTCCATCCGTTTGTCGGGAGGTGTGACCTGAGGTGTGAACAATCACCTAAGGCTGGAGTGCCCTCAGAAAGGGCCCCCACAAGGGAGGAGCGCTCCATCGGAGACGCCGGTAATCATGGGTGATACTTTCGCAATGGTTTCCTCATCTTCCACTATGTCTGCTCAGAAGCGAAAGTTCCATGAGTCTCAGCCACAGACAGTCCTTCCACTGTTGCCACAGATCCTTGTTGTTTCTCGGTCTGATGAATGTCATGACTTCTCCACAGTCAACCCTTTCATTATTCAGAAAGGTGTCGACGCAAATTCAGGTCATGTAAAGTCTTGTTCCAGATTACAGAATGGCACCTTGTTGTTAGAAACAGTCAGTGCCCTCCAGGCACAAAGAATGCTTCGTTCTTCACTGCTACACACCTTCCCTGTCTGAGTGGAACCGCGCCATACTTTAAATTCATCACGTGGGGCCGTTTATACACGCACCCTCGACGGATTGTCTGACGAAGAAATTCAGCACTACCTGTCTGACCAGGGCGTAACGGCTGTTCATAGAGTTATGAAAAGGGTTGACACGAACACCATTCAAACCCGCCACTGTCTTCTTGACATTTGACAAAGTTCAACTCCCATTGAAAATCAAACCATACTATGAGATAATTTCCATTCCCCCTTACGTCCCAAACCCTACGCTTTGCTATCGGTGTCAGCGGTTCAATCACACCAGCCAGTCCTGTTCCAATCCGGCCAAATGTGTTACGTGTGGCAAGGATGCCCATGAGGGTACTTATCCACCTCCATCCCCTCGTTGCATCAACTGTATGGGTGACCACGCTGCTTCCTCTCGAGAGTGCCCCATTTTTAAAGACGAATAGCTCATTCAGGAAATCAGAGTGAAGGAAAAGGTGTCGACCTTTGCTGATCGAAAATTATTCACCTGTCGAGAGCCCACCGTGCCTCAGAAAGGAAAATACAGCACTGTCCTTGCTTCTCCTCGGCCAACAAAAGAGGCGACCATGCGTACTTGCGACCTCACCTTTAGTGCCATGGTCATCAGATCGGCCAGTGCAAAGATCGCCCATTCGAACTCACCACTTTCGCCTTCCAACTCTATGGCTCACCCTTCATTGGGTTCTGCCAAATCACGAGCCCAAAAGTCAGACACCAAGACTTCGAAATAAGAGCATACTCGTGAAGACATTTTACATGCCCCAACTTCACAACCATTGGTTCCTCCTTCATCTAAACATCATGTTTCCAAGAAGGCTAATAAGAAACCCAGTTCATCTCCTTCTCTGCCAAGGCGTGTCTCACCTACAGCATCACCTGTTGGAAATCGCCCTCGGCAGTCTTCTGTGTTGCAGAGCCGCACTGCTGGCGGCCGATCAACCGGCCGATTGCTGGTGGTAGGAGCTGCTCCTGAACAACCTATGGATCAGAATCTTCTGAATGCTGCTCCATGCTGTCGGTCGCAAGCTCTGAGCAGTCGTTGAGTTGACGGCAACCTTGGTCACATTCCTCCATTTTCTGCCCAGCCTATGTCCATTATCCACTGGAATATCCGCGGCATTAGAGCCAATCGGGACGAATTGTCGATCCTCTTATGATCCTACTCGCTGGTCATCCTCTGTCTTAAGGAAACAAAGCTGCATCCCCATGACCGCTTCGTTCTCCTCCATTTTCAGTCCATCCGATATGATCTCCCCTCTGTTGAAGGCACTCCAGCCCACGGAGGACTCGCGATTCTTCTCCATGATTCCATTATCAGTCAATCCCCTTAAACACTTCCTTCCAAGCTGTTGCTGTCCGTCTTCCCCTTTCTGGATATACCTTTTCTCTTTGTACTGTATACATTCCATCGTCCACACCAATGGCACGACCTGATCTCCTTCATCTTCTTTGTCAGCCTCCACCCCCCTATTTGCTGGTTGGGGACTTCAATGCCCACCACCCGCTTTCGGGATCTCCACATCCTTGTCCACGTGGCTCACTATTGCTAGACGTCTTCCACCGAGCGGATATAGTTTGCCTCAACACTGCAATCCCTACATTTTTGTCTGCCTCCACGACACATTTCTCTCATTTGGACCTTTCGGTCGGTACTGTTCCGCTAGCTCGGTGCTTTGAATGGTTCGCCCTTGATGATGCACACTCCAGTGACCACTTTCCATGTGTCCTTAGACTGCAGCCTCAACTGCCATATATGCGCCCGCGACACAGGAAGTTTACCCAAGCCGATTGGACACTTTTTTCGTCTCTAGCGACATTCGATGACCGTCACTTTCCTAGCATCAATGATAAGGTCACACATATTACAGACATTATTCTTACAGCTGCGGAACGTTCAATACCACGCACCTCCGAATTGCCCCGGTGCCCCCCAGTTCCTAGGTGGAATGAGGCATGCCGTGACGCAATACGTGAGCGGAGACGTGCTCTTCATGTTTTCCGCCACCATCCTACTTTGGCCAACTGTATCTGCTACAAGCAGTTCCGTGCGCGATGCCGTCGTGTCATCTGCGATAGCAAGAAGGCAAGCTGGAAATTCTTTATTACCTCATTGAACACCTTCACTCCCTCCTCGGAAGTTTGGAGTCGAATTCGACGGTTATCTGGCGCGCCTAGTTTCTCACAAGTCTCTGGGCTCACTGTCGTGCATGATACAATAGTGGACCCCGTCGGAATTTCTAACTCATTGGGTCAACACTTTGCTGAGATTTCAAACTCTTCAAATTACCCGCCAGCGTTTCTCCCGAAGAAACGTGCAGCCGAAGTGCAACCTTTCGCTTTCTCCTCTCAAAATCGCGAAGCTCTAATACTATTTTCTCCATGCGGCGACTCCAACATGCACTCTTCTTCTCGCTCCTCAGCCCCAGGACCGGGTGGTATCCACGTCCAAATGTTGCTGCATTTATCAACCCGTAGTCTGCGTTACCTCCTTAGCCTTTAAAATCGAATTTGGACCGACAGTACTTTTCCCAGACGATGGCGGGAAGCTATCGTCGTTCCTGTTCCGAAACCTGGAAAGGAAAAACATCTCCCCTCTAGCTATCGCCCCATTTCTCTCACGAGTAGTGTATGTAAGGTTTTGGAGGGTATGGTGAATTGCCGTTTAGCTTGGTGGCTGGAGTCCCGCAGTCTTTTAACACCTGCCCAATGCGGATTCCGAAAGCATCGTTCTGCCATTGACCATCTTGTTGCTCTCTCCACTTACATCTTGACCAATTTTCTCCGGAAACGCCAAACAGTAGCAGTATTTTTTGATCTGGAGAGAACATACGATACCTGTTGGAGGACAGGCATCCTCCGCACACTGTTCTCTTCGGGCTTTCGAGGTCGGCTGCCACTATTTCTCCGCGAATTTATGGCAGAGCGCACATTTAGAGTGTGGGTGAACTCTACTCTCTCCCATACTTTTTCCAAAGAAAACTGGGTACCCCAGGGCTTCATGCTAAGTGTTGTACTGTTTGCCATTGCCATAATTCCAATTATGGACTGTCTCATTCCCTGATTTCTCTGGCTCCCTCTTTGTGGACGATTTTGCTATCTACTACAGCTCTCAACGGACCAGCCTTCTTGAACGACGTCTTGAAGGATGTCTCGATCACCTCCAGTCTTGGAGCATCGAAGCCCGCTTCCGTTTTTCTCCCAGTAAGACCATTTGTGTTAACTTTGGCGACGTAAGGAGTTTCTTCCACCCTCCTTACATCTAGAACCTGTCAACCTTCCGTTTTCAGACGTCGCTAAATTCTTGGGTCTTATGTTTGACAGAAAACTGTGCTGGTGCTCCCACGTTTCCTATCTTTCGCGCTCGCTGTCCCTCAACACCCTCCGTGTCCTGAATGGTACCTCCTGGGGAGCGGACCGAGTGGTCCTTCTCCGCCTCTATCGCACCTTAGTTCGCTCGAAATTGGACTATGGAAGCATTGTCTACTCCTCTGCTCGGCCGTCTATTCTTCGTCGTCTCAACTATCCACCACCATGGATTACATTTAGTGTCTGGAGGTTTTTACACCAGCCCTGTGGAAAGCCTTTATGCTGAGGCTGCTGAACCTCCGCTGTCCAATCGGCAATCAATCCTTCTAAGTCGTTATGCTAGCAATTTCTCTTCCATGCCTGCTAATCCAGCCCATGACATTTTTTTCGACGCCTCCTTGGATGTAGGGTATGCAGGCCGCCCTTCCTCCATACTACCACCGGGAGTCCGCATCCATCAGCTGCTCCATTCTCTTTCCTTCCGTTTTCCTAAAACCTTCTTGACAAGTTGGGGTACAGGACCGCCTTGGCTCCATCCCCGGATCTGCCTGCTCCATAACCTTTGTTAATTTCCCCCTTCACTTGTTTATCATCGGGCATTTGCTGCTCTATGTGCACACATGAAGGCAGCCACATTCATTTACACTGATGGCTCGAAAACATCGTTAGATGTACGGAGTGCCTATATTGTTGGCGACACCCAAAATCAATTTCGGCTTCCCGACCAGTGTTCGGTTTATACTGTGGAGCCTTACGCTGTTCTCCAGGCTGTCCACTACATCCGCCGCCATCAGCAGGTACAGTATGTTATCTGTTCGGATTCTCTCAGCTCTCTCCTCAGTTCTCTCCTCAGTCTCCAAGCTCTTTACCCTGTCCACCCTCTGGTCCACCGGATTCAGGACTGTCTGCGCTTCCTCCACCTGGGGGCATCTCGGTGGCATTCCTCTGGCTCCCGGGACACGTTGGTATCTGTGGAAATGAGGCTGCCGATATAGCGGCCAAGGCTGCAGTCTCTCTTCTTCGGCCAGCTATTCAATCGACTCCCTTCACCGATCTATGGAGCGTTTTATGTCGTCGTGTTGTTCTTTTATGGCACACACATTGGTCGACACTTCCCCATAATAAATTGTGGGACGTGAAAGCTCTTCCCTGTGCTTGGACTTCTTCCTCCCGAACGAGTCATCGGGTGGAGGTAATTGTAACTAGACCCCGGATAGGGCACTGTCTTTTTAGCCATCGACATCTTTTAAGTGGTGATCCTCCCCCAATCTGTCCCCACTGCTCTCAGCTGTGGACGGTAAGACACCTTTTAGTTGAGTACCCCTATTTTACTCCGTTACGCACCCGTCTACAGCTGTCGCCTGATATATCGTCCATTTTAGCAGATGACACGCGCTCGGCTGATCGCGTTCTCGAGTTTATTAGTGCCAGTGAAATGACGTCAGTCATTTGAAGCTTTTCTTGGGGACAACCAACCCCTTTCTGTAGTGGATTTTTAAGCCTTCCTTCTGCTTTTAGTTTCTCCAATTTTTTGAGTTTCATTCCCATTGCTGCTGGTTTCCATTTTCGGTTTTTACTGTATCCTAAGTCACGGATCGGGCGCTAATGACCATAGCAGTTTTGCGCCATAAAACCAAAACAAAAAAAAAAAAACAAAAAAATACTGACCTACACTGAGGCTAAGAGAAAATTTGAACGCCTGCATCCTGTGCATATGACATCGTCTTACTCTGCTGCTACAACAGTTCTGCAACTATCAACTCCGCAAACCTAGGTAACCTCTTAGAGCTGGAAGACTACACCTGCACCCTTGATGGTGGGGCTTTTAAGCCAGAGAAGTGTAAGTCTTCTTTGGCTTTTCTCACTAGGAATGGGTCTCTTGGGTCACTCTGTTCCCAGGTTTCTTATAGTGGGGAAGATGACACCTGCCAGTGGCTGAAGAGCCCAAAAGGAGCTGGTCATAGGGCTTCACGCTCATCCTCAGTCCCGGAGACTGAGCCAGGGAAACCCAAGGAGCAGTGAGAGAAGTCCAAAAAGAAAACCCCTAAGTCCAAGGAAACTGTGGTGGCAGCCACAAACTCTGTTGCTGAGGATGGGGTGGAGATTCTGGCGTCTCCTGAGAACCTACATCTTGCCAGACCCTCAGGCACAATGGATAGACAGCTCAGGCAATAAATTGGTGGCAGCAGGTGACTCTGAGGCATAAACTGCCTCATTGAATGTTCCTTGCCTTCCCAGTCTCACGATGTCATCCTCCAGTGGAATTGGAGCGGTCTTTTGCACTGCCTGGCTGAACTACGGCAACTGTTCAGTTTTACAACTACTATCTGCATTGCCCTCCAGGAAACCTAATTCTGAGCAATGCGGACCTCTTCCCTTCACGGCTATAAGGGATATTACAGGAACCAAAGCACTATAATCGAGTGTCAGGTCAGACTTGCGTTTACGTCCTAAACTTGGTCTGTAATGAACATGTGCATCTTCAAACCTACACCTACATCCATACTGCACAATCCACCATACAGTGTGTGGCGGAGTGTACTGTGTACCACAACTAGCATCTTCTCTCCCTGTTCCACTCACAAACAGATAGAGGGAAAAATGACTGAATATATGCCTCTGTACGAGCCCTAATCTCTCATATCTTATCTTTGTGGTCTTTCTGCAAAATGTAAGTTGGCGGCAGTAAAATTGTACTGCAGTTAGCCTCAAATGCTGGTTCTCTAAATTTCCTCAGTGGCGATTCATGAAAAGAATGCCTCCTTTCCTCCAGAGCCTCCACCCGAGTTCCTGAAGCATTTCTGTAACACTCCCATGATGATCAAACCTACCAGTAACAAATCTAGCAGCCCGCCTCTGAATTGCTTCTATGTCCTCCCTCAATCTCACCTGACAGGGATCCCAAACGCTCAAGCAGTACTCAAGAATAGGTTGTATTAGTGATTTATAAGTGGTCTCCTTTACAGATGAACCACATCTTCCAGAAATTCTACCAATGAACCAAAGATGACCATCCGCCTTCCCCACAACTGCCATTACATGCTTGTCCCACTTCATATTGCTCTGCAATGTTACACCCAAATATTTAACCGATGTGACTGTGTCAAGCGCTACACTGCTAATGGAGTATTCAAACATTACAGGATTCTTTTTGCTATTCATCTGCATTAATATACATTTATCTACATTTAGAGTTAGCTGCCATTCTTTACACCAATCACAAATCCTGTCCAAGTCATCTTGTATTCTCCTACAGTCACTCAACAATGACACCTTCCCGTAAACCACAGCATCATCAGCAAACAGCCGCACGTTGCTATCCACCCTATCCAAAAGATCATTTATGTAGGTAGAAAACAACAGCATACCTACCACACTTCCCTGGGGCACTCCAGATGATACCTTCACTTCTGATGAGCACTCACCATCGAGGACAACGTACTGGGTTCTATTACTTAAGAAGTCTTCAAGCCACTCACATATTTGGGAACCAATCCCATATGCTCATAACTTAGTTAAGAGTCTGCAGTGGGGCACCAAGTCAAATGCTTTCCAGAAGTCAAGGAATATGGCATCAGTCTGATACCATTCATCAATGGTTCGCAAGGTATCATGTGAGAAAAGGGTAAATTGCATTTCGCAGGAGCGATGCTTTCTAAAGCTGTGCTGCTGCATGGACAGCAACTTCTCTGTCTCAAGGAAATTCATTATATTCAAACTGAGAATATGTTCGAGAATCTGCAACAAACCGATATTAATGGTTTTTGTCTATAATTTTGAGGATCCATCCTTCTACCCTTCTTATATACAGGCATCACCTGCGCTTTTTCCCAGTTACTCGGGACTTTACGATGGGCAAAAGATTCGCGATAAATGCAAGCTAAGTAAGGAGCCAATGCAGTAGTGTACTCTCTGTAAAACCGAATTGGAATCCCATCAGGACCTGGTGATTTACTTATTTTCAACCCAATTTAGCTGCTTCACAACCCCAGGAGTGTCTATCACTATGTCCTCCATACGGGAATCTGATAGAGACTCAAACGGTGGTATGTTTCTATGATCCTCATGCGTAAAAGATATCTCAAATGCTAAATTTAAAATCTCAGCTTCTATTTCACTGTCTTTCATTGCCAGGCCCAACTGATAAGTGAGTGACTGGGTGGAAGCCTTCGACTCGCTTACCGATTTTATGTAAGACCAGAATTTCCTTGGGTTTTCAGCAAGATCTTTTGCTAAGGTATGACGGTAGTAGTGGTTGTATGCTTTGCGCATCCCTCTTTTTACAGCAGCACGAGTCTCTACTAACTTTGGCCTGTCCTCATTCTCCTGATCTTTCTTGTACTGCAAGTGCAACTTTCTTTTCTTCCTGAGCATTCGCCGAATTGCTCTGTTAAACGACGGTTGGTCTTTTCCATTCGTAACTCACTTTTTTGGCACATACTTCTCCAATGCGTGATTTACAGTGTGTTTAAAATTTGCCCATAATTCTTCCACGTCCATACCGGTAGTAAATGAAGTTGATTCATTTACTCAGTGGGATGCTAACAACTGCTTATCTACTCTTTCTAGTAAGAATACTATCCTAGCCTTCTTGACTGACTTTTAACTTTCGTAACCGTAGTCATAATGACATCATCATGATCACTGATCCCTGTCTCAACACTGACACCATTGATGAGGTTTGGTCTGTTCATCGCTACCAGATCTAATATATTTCCATTATGCTTTGGCTGTCAATTTAGCTGCTCAAGACCCCTCTTGAAGCTGTGGCTGTCATAATATGGACAGTGCGGGAAATAACTGTCTGCAATGTATACCTTCCTCCAGATGGTGCGGTACCCTTGTATTAGCTGCAATGATTGATCAGCCCCCTAAACTTTTCCTACTTCTGCGAGATTTTAATGCCCATAACCCCTTGTGGGGTGGTACCATGCCTACTGGCCAAGGCAAGGATGTTGAAACTTTACTGTCGCAATCCAGCCTATGCCTCTTAAATACTGGGGCCGCCACACATTTCAGTGTGGCTCATGGTAGTTACTCGGCCATTGATTTATCAATTTGCAGCCCAGGACTTTTGCTATCTATTTACTGGAGAGCACATGCTGACCTGTGTGGTAGTGACCACATCCCAATCTTCATGTCACTGCCCCAGCATCAGGTGCACAGACGCCTGCCCAGGTGGTCTTTGAACAATGCCGACTGGGAAGCTTTCACCTTGGATGTCACTGTTGAATCTCCCCCACATGGTAACATTGATGCGATCGTTGAGCAGTTGACTAGCACAATTGTGTCTGCGGCAGAAAATGCGGTCCCTCACTCATAAGGGTGCCTGAGGCATAAGGCAGTCCCTTGGTGGTCGCTGGAAGTCGCTGAAGCAATTAAGGAGCATGGGCGAGCTCTGAAATATCATAAGTGGCACCCTTCCCTGAAGCATCTCATAGCCTTCAAATGGCTCCATGCCCGTGTTCGCCACCTTGTCAAACATTGGAAGAAGGAGTGTTGGGGAGATAGATCTTCACCATTGGGTGCCACACATCACCTTCCCAAAGATCAAACATCTTTTCGGGTACTAGGCCCCAACAGCTGTCCCTGGTGTTAACATAAATGGCAAGTTATGTACTGATGCAAATGCGATTTCCAAGCACTTTGCTCTAGCCTCTGCATCAGAGAATTATCCCCCATCCTTTCACACACTGAAATGGTGGCTGGAAGGGAAGGTCCTCTCATTCACTACACACTGCAGTGAATCCTATAACGCCCCATTTACAGAGTGGGAGCTCCTCAGTGCCCTTGCACATTGCCGTGTCACAGCTCCTGGGCCTGATGGCATCCACAGCCAGGTGATTACATATTTCTCATCTGACTACAAGCGACACTTTCTCATCATCTTATACCAGATCTGGTGCGACGGCATCTTTCCATCGCAATGGCGAGAGAGCACCATCATTCTGGTGCCAAACATGGTAAAAATCCCATTGATGTGGATAGCTATGACCCCATCAGCCTCACCAATGTTCTTTGTAAGCTGCTGGAACATATATGATATGTTGACGGTTGGGTTGGGTTCTGGAGTCGTGTGGCTTGCTGGCTCCATGTCAGGGTGGCTTCCGCCAGGGTCACCCTACCACTGATAATCTTGTATCCATCGAGTCTGCCATCTATTCAAGATGGCAGCACCTGATTGCCATCTTTTTTGACTTACATAAAGCATACGATGTGACTTGGTGACCTCATATTATTGCCACATTGTATGAGTTGGGTCTCCGGCGACCACTCTGGATTTTTATCCAAAACTTCCTGTCGCTCCACACTTTCCATGTCCAAGTTGGTGACACCCATAGTTCCATCCATATCCTGGAGAATGGAGTCCCGCAGGGCTCTGTATTGAGTGTCTCTCTATTTTTAGTGGCCATTAACAGTCTAGCAGCTGCTGTTGGGCCCTCCGTCTCACCTCCTCTGTATACAGACTACTTCTGCATTTCATACTGCTGCCCCAATACTGTTTTTGCTGAGCGGCGCCATCCACAAGGTGCAGTCATGGGCATTAGCCCACAGCTTTCAGTTTTCAGCCGCAAAGTCGTGTCGTGCATTTCTGTCAGCATCGTACTAGAACACACACTTCACCTTAGTGACGATCCACTTACTGTAGTGGATACTCAATTCCTAGGACTGGGTTTCAACACTCAATTGACTTGGCTCCCTCATCTTCGTCAGCTTAAGCAGAAGTGCTGGCAGCACCTCAATGCCTTCCATTGCTTGAGCAACAATAATTGGGGTGCAGATCACTGTATGCTGCTGCAGCTCTACAGAGCCCTTGTCCAATCCTGAATTGACTTTGGAAGTGTGGTTTATGGTTTGGCAGCTCCTTCAGCATTGCATTTACTTGACCCTGCGCACCACTGTGGGGTTCCATTAGTGACAGGAGCTTTTAGGACGAGTCCAGTGACTAGCATACTGGTGGAGGCTGGTGTTCTTCCACTGCAGATCAGACACGCGCAACTACCCTCCAGTTACACAGCACACATTCACAGTTCCCCTGAGCATCCGAATTATATCTCGTGTTCTTGAGTACATCCGCTCATGCCCTGGTGAGTCATTTCTCCTGTTTACTGATTCATTGAGCAGCCTACAAGCTATCGACCAGTGCCATCCTCACCAACCTCTGGTAGCGTCCATTCAGGAGTACATCTATGCCCTGGAACAGTCCTGCTGTTCCATGGTGTTTGTGTGGACCACAGCACATGTCAGAATTCCCATCTATGAACGTGCTGACAGGCTGGCCAAACAGGAAACACAGAAACGTCTTCAGGAGATAGGCATCTCCAAAGCTGACTTGCATTCTGTCTTACACCACACGGTTTTTTGGCTTTGGGAGATGGAATGACATAACAGCACACACAACAAATTGTGTGTTATTAAGGAGACTATGAATGTGTGGAAGTCTTCCATACAAGCCTCTCACAGGGAATCAGTTGTCCTCTGCCAGCTCTGTATTGGCCATACGTGGCTAATGCATGGTTACCTACTCTGTCGTGAGAACCCACCTGAGTGTCACTGTGACTCCCAAATGACAGTCGTCCACCTCTTGCTGGACTGCCCACAACTGTGCTCTTCATTACTGCTGTACCAACTGTGTGAACTCCTGTTAATGGTAACAGAGGTAAGTGATGTTTAGTTTGTAATAAGTTAAAGAATGTGCTAGAAATGAGTAACACCTCACTCCCTGAATCTGTAAATGTGTTAACTTCAAAAGTCTCCATGTTTCCTACTATTATTGGTTGTGTAATATTGATAGTCAAGTTTGGTTCTTCCACTAACAACCATTCTTTTGTTGGTATTTTGTGTGAGAAATTAAGATACTTATTATAAACCAGGATTCCTAGTGTATCTGTAGGACAGGACCCCAGCCCTGTATCCACATCTCACTACGTTTTCCTCATTACTAGTAATCACTGGTTGGTTACCAGCTTGGCATGCTATATTACCACTTTGTGCTCTATTATTACTTGCCACAAATTCCTGCATAGTTAATGGGATCTAGTGCATCTACAAAATATAATCATACTTCAATCATTCTCGACCCACTACATAATATATCCTTCCTCCGGTAAATGTTCAATAGTCTTATTAATATTAGAACTAACCCCTCTCCCTCCATTGGTTTGTCAAAGTACTTTGCTCATGTTAAATGCCAGTCAAAATACTTTCTCATTGTTCCCCACATACACTCCTGGAAATTGAAATAAGAACACCGTGAATTCATTGTCCCAGGAAGGGGAAACTTTATTGACACATTCCTGGGGTCAGATACATCACATGATCACACTGACAGAACCACAGTCACATAGACACAGGCAACAGAGCATGCACAATGTCGGCACTAGTACAGTGTATATCCACCTTTCGCAGCAATGCAGACTGCTATTCTCCCACGGAGACGATCGTAGAGATGCTGGATGTAGTCCTGTGGAACGGCTTGCCATGCCATTTCCACCTGGCGCCTCAGTTGGACCAGTGTTCGTGCTGGACGTGCAGACCGCGTGAGACGACGCTTCATCCAGTCCTAAACATGCTCAATGGGGGACAGATCCGGAGATCTTGCTGGCCAGGGTAGTTGACTTACACCTTCTAGAGCACGTTGGGTGGCACGGGATACATGCGGACGTGCATTGTCCTGTTGGAACAGCAAGTTCCCTTGCCGGTCTAGGAATGGTAGAACGATGGGTTCGATGACGGTTTGGATGTACCGTGCACTATTCAGTGTCCCCTCGACGATCACCAGTGGTGTACGGCCAGTGTAGGAGATCGCTCCCCACACCATGATGCCGGGTGTTGGCCCTGTGTGCCTAGGCCGTATGCAGTCCTGATTGTGGCGCTCATCTGCACGGCGCCAAACACGCATACGACCATCATTGGCACCAAGGCAGAAGCGACTCTCATCGCTGAAGACGACACGTCTCCATTCGTCCCTCCATTCACGCCTGTCGCGACACCACTGGAGGCGGGCTGCACGATGTTGGGGCGTGAGCGGAAGACGGCCTAATGGTGTGCGGGACCATAGCCCAACTTCATGGAGACGGTTGCGAATGGTCCTCGCCGATACCCCAGGAGCAACAGTGTCCCTAATTTGCTGGGAAGTGGCGGTGCGGTCCCCTACGGCACTGCATAGGATCCTACGGTCTTGGCGTGCATCCGTGCGTCGCTGCGGTCCGGTCCCAGGTCGACGGGCACGTGCACCTTCCGCCGACCACTGGCGACAACATCGATGTACTGTGGATACCTCACTCCCCACGTGTTGAGCAATTCGGCGGTACGTCCACCCGGCCTCCCGCATGCCCACTATACGCCCTCGCTCAAAGTCCGTCAATTGCACATACGGTTCACGTCCACGCTGTCGCAGCATGCTACCAGTGTTAAAGACTGCGATGGAGCTCCGTTTGCCACGGCAAACTGGCTGACACTGACGGCGGCGGTGCACAAATGCTGCGCAGCTAGCGCCATTCGACGGCCAACACCGCGGTTCCTGGTGTGTCCGCTGTGCCGTGCGTGTGATCATTACTGGTACAGCCCTCTCGCAGTGTCCGGAGCAAGTATGGTGGGTCTGACACACCGGTGTCAATGTGTTCTTTTTTCCATTTCCAGGAGTGTATTACTGTAATACTTTGGGTCCCACAAGTCTGATAATAGCTTTCCTGGGCACTTGCTGACCAATACTTCTCTTTAAACTTCTTTTGAAAATCTTCCCAAGAGGGAAAGTTTGCATTGTTTACCATTCCCCACTCTGAGGCTTCCCCTAACAGATACCCAACAGCAAACACCATCTTTTTTGAATTTTCCCAGTTCTTGGGCATTGCTTGGTTGAACCTTTCCAAAAAATAGGTAGGATGTACTTCCCCATCTGGCTTAAACCTAGGCAATTGCTTAGATAACCCTGAATTGGCTCCCCATTGTAAATCCATCATTACCTCAATAGTAAATACCACATTAGGAGAAGTTATCCTCTTATCTACCTTGTCCTGAATAGGTTTGAATTCTTTCCATAATTCATCCATACATTTCTTTGTATCATTGAGTTCAATGGATAAGGCAGGAGACAGGTTCTCAGATTACTCTCACGGCAATTTTTTGGTCGATTATTTCCTCTACCTGTTCCTCCAGACTACTCATATTAATTATGTCTGAGGTTTCTAATTTCTCTTTAAAGTTTCTTTCCACAGTACCTACTAGAGTGTTAATGCAAGCAATTTGCTATTGGACTATTGGTATTGACTTACCCTGTTTTTCAATATTATCTCTCAAATTGTGCAGTCTTTTGTTTACAGCAACAAATGTAACATTACATACATTCTTAAATGATCCTAACTTCTCACTAAATTCAGATTCTACATTATCACATTCATATTCAATATCACATTCACTATCACACTAACATCCTAAAAGTGGTTACTCTGTGACTTTATATGACTGCTTAACAAACTAGTTAATTCCTCTTTCAAATCCATTTTAAAATTCTCTACTTTAGTAGTTAAAGTGTCAAATTCAGTCATCAAATTAGCCGTAGCTTCACATAAATTATCTAAGTCTTTACTATGTGAATCTACTTTAACACTTAACAATCCAAAAGTTCTATTCTGAACATCCAATTTATAGTTTGAGTATTCACTGCATCTATTTCTCTACTTAAAGTAGAACTCTGTCCATAGAATTTTTCCCTTAAAGTTGCACTTATTTCATTTCTCAAAGAAACACCCTTCATCTATTTTATCATTTAATTGAGTATCTATTGAGTCTAATTTAAGACTTAGTTCCTTTCTTAAAGCTGCTGAATCTGCACTTTGGGTGTTGATTAATTTTACTACCTCAGACCAGTCTGTCATCTCCTTACTCATTTTCATTGCCATGGCTGGTTCTGATGTTTCCCCAATTCTCTGTTTATTATCCATATTCTTCTTACCTTTAGATCTAGTAATCTTCAAAAAATTCTACACTGAGTGTAATAACTATACTAACACTCTATTATTCAACAGTTTCTTTAACTTCACACTCAAACAGTTACTATTTTGCACTCACCCGGCGTAGAGTTCTAGCTGCGTTGGTGAGCGGATGCGTAATCAGCACCATTGAACAGCACTGGCACCGGAAGCATCGAATGTTGTTTTCAGCACCAGTGTCAGCAGGCGTATGTGTAATCACCACTGGTGATTATCGACTAGTGCTGGCATCATCAGACATAGGCTGGTTCCCATATCTGCGTCCCTGTGATGCGTGCAAGATTTGCTTACACCCCACACCAGATCTTCTTAGATGAATTATTCTTGTCATATTTATTCTTAGTGTAATATGTGGGAATCTTCTTTTTCTTCTTTTAACATTACATCTTCCTTACATCTTCTCTTTTATTGTGTTCATTAATTTTTGCCCTTTGAATTTTTTAGGCAGAATCCAATTCTGTGAAACAGTTCTCTTGTCCTGCTATACCTGGTCACTATGGCAACACATCGTATCTTCAGCTTGGATTTAATTTCAAAATTACTGTTTTTTCAAGCCCTTTTAACTGGTTGCCACTTTCTAAGACTTTTTAACTTTTAAATGACCTGGAGAGCTGTGTGGAATTGCATTACATGCAATTTTCACAACTCTCTCACTTCAGTTGACTTACTTGATCTGCACAGCCAATCTTCTTCTGTGGATATCTTATCTGGCTCTCTCGATCTCCAAAACCTCCTTCTCTGAAGAGTACTGCTGGTTAACAGAATTTATTAGTAACACTCTCTCTCTCTCTCTCTCTCTCTCTCTCTCTCTCTCTCTCTCTCTCTCTCTCTCTCTCTATTTCTCCCCCCCCCCCCCCCTTCTCTCCCTCCCTCCCCTGATGAAATAAGTGTATACTCACATAATACTTTTAGTTGTCTTGATATATTTTAACTTCCACAAATAACAAAGCATTAGAATACTTGCAAGTCAACTGACTCCTCCTGTGTTAGGTTTGATTAAAAACATCTGCAATATATTTGGTTCTACAACCACATAAAATATGAACCTGTCTTGCCTCTAGCTAGTCCAATATGTGAAGTTTATTTAACAATGATTCAACTGTTCTCTTTTTTCTTGTTACAATAGTCAATGATATTAAAAAAACCATGAGATACATAAACACTCGTTTTCTTCCAATACAGCTTCGTGGTGTGAGCGGCAAACACTTGTTGATACCATCACATCTACCTTGTGTTCGTGACTCTTTTGAAGCCTGCAAACAAAAACATGTCACACAGTATGTACATTCTCTCACACTTATTTATAAAATATCCTGTATTTGCAATAGTAGAAGGACGAGCGGTTCTAGAATTTACGCGGAAATTCTCAAATCGCTACAGTTTGAGTCTTAGTGCTGTGATATTACTGTCTGAAAAGTTGTTTCCAGGTTTTAGGACTATTGATCCATGTCATTTAAATGAACTGCTGTGTACAATAATATCACTCTTTCCAAATTTTATCAACATTTTCCAACATAATAAAGTTCCTTACCATGAACAACATGTGTTAATAGGTAACACATTATAAAGCCACTCCAATCATTTCAATATTACTGCAGAAGTTGGACCATTATGGAGTAATGGGAGTAGCTTACAATTGGTTCGCCTCTTACTTAAGAACAGAAAGCAGAAGGTAATTATCCGCAATACTGAGAGTGGTAGTGATGTTCAGTCCCAATGGGGCTCTGTTAAGTGGGGCGTTCCCCAAGGGTCAGTGCCAGGGCTGATGCTGTTTCTTATTTATATAAATGATATGCCTTTTAGTATTAAAGGTGATTCAAAAATATTTCTGTTTGCTGATGACACCAGCTTGATAGTGGAGGATCTTGTGTGTAATATTTAAGCAGTAACAAATAATGTAGTTCATGAAATAAGTTCGTGGCTTGCGAAAAATAATTTGATGCTAAATCACGGTAAGACTCAGTTTTTACAGTTTCTAACTCACAATTCAACAAGAAACGATATTTTGATCAGACAGAAAGGGCATATTATAGGCGTGACAGAACAGTTCAAGTTCCTAGGCGTTCGGATAGATAGTAAGCTGTTGTGGAAAGCCCATGTCCAGGATCTTGTTCAGAAACTAAATGCTGCTTTATTTACCATTAGAACAGTATCTGAAATAAGTGATACTTCAACACAAAAAGTAGTCTACTTAGCATATTTTCATATGCGTACGTCGTATGGTATTATTTGTTGGGGTAATTCTTCTGATTCAAAAAGGGTATTTTTGGCTCAAAAACAGGCTGTTCGAGCTATATGTGGTGTAAGTTTGATAACCTCTTGTTGACCCCTATTCAATAGTCTGGGAAGTCTGACATTGCCCTCACAGTATATATTTTCTTTAATGTCATTTGTTGTTAGCAATATTAGCCTAACCCAAGAGTTCGCAGCTCTCACTCACTTAATACTATGCAGAAATCCAATCTGCATGTGGAATGCACTTCCTTGACTCTTGTGCAGAAAGGAGTGCAGTATTCTGCTGCATCCATTTTCAATAAGCTACCACAAGAACTAAAAAATCTTAGCAGTAGCCCACACTCTTTCAAGTCTAAACTGAAGAGTTTCCTCATGGCTCACTCCTTCTATTCTGTCAAGGAGCTCCTGGAAGAGCTAAAAAATTAAGCAAATTCCAGTATAGCATTGTTTATTTTCTTTATTTAAAGTTACAACTTGTCACCTGAATATGTTTTTTTTTTTTATATTTCATTTTATCTGTTTCTAATATCATGTCATAATTTCGTGTATTGACTCGTTCCATGACCATGGAGACTTCTCCTTAATTAGGTCCCACAGAACAATAAATAAATAAATAAATATTAACATATTAACAGAAACTGTTCCCACTTAAAACCTATTTTCAGTTTACTTATTCCAAACTCTTTTTACTAACTAAATTATCAACATTAATACTGCTAATGACAATTGTAACAAAATTTCCAGTGTTGCCAGTTACACGAATAACCACACAAATCCTACATGGCAACTTTGCAATATCAACATCTGAGAACAAATGGTTTTATAATACTTCTGCACTAACACATACGTGAATGTAATGAAAATAATATCGGAGTTGTAAATACAGATGTAGAACATGCTATGTATGAAATATTACAGAATTGAATTGTTCATGAGTGCAGTATATCACATTATTAAATAATGAAAGAGTGTCATTAACCAAGCTCTTGATGAGCTGCAGCCAGATTAGGTGCCCAACATGAACCATATGCATTTCAGTTCTTCACACTTGGTACGTTTACCTCTCTGATAAAAAGTACCCCCGCCCCCTTCCCCGTCGGTTCCCTGTGGCCAGGTAGTTGATCAATGAGCTTCGAGCATCGGACTGCTAAGTCAACCCTATGTAGAGTGGTGTTGCTGTCCCAGTTGGCTTGTGGAGAGTGCTCAGTACTCAGGCATATGAAATTTGGAGTATGGTCTTCAGATGTATGTTAGAGGTAAGTCTGCAAGTTGATCAGCTCCCTTGTTGTGGTGTGTCTTCCCCTTTTCAGCTACCACAGGAGCTGTAGACCAACATTAAGAGCTTGCACTCTTAATTCCTGTGGAGTGGCCTACCTTTTGTACAGTTATTCTCTCTGTAGCTTGTGGGGAAAGAAAGATGGTCTGTAAAATTAACTTTTGTTTGACACACGTAACATCATTGTGTTGATAATGTTTATGATTTTTGGAAACCCCACAGAAATTTAGTGTGTGTCTGTATCTTTTTCCAATTCTTTGCAGATTCAGATGATGTCTGCATTTGAATGTCAGATGCACTGTGGCTCACTTTGAGTGAAGGTATCAGCCACAAAGAAGTCGATGTGCCGTAGCTGCAGAAGATGCATGAAGATGTGACAGATGTGCTGAAGAACTGTGTGGGAGCTGTAGAAGCCCTGCAATGGCAGACGACCCAGCTGGGAGAGGAGGACTGTCAAACTCCACAGGCAAGCAACAGCGTGAAACATCTTCCAACAGTTATTTGTTTAAAATGTTGATTAACCTAAATGACCAAATTAGACTGTTATCTCTTCCTCATAATAGCTTGAAAATTGTCCACAGGTTGTCAAATGGCTGGCCATTACAGGCTGCTGCTACTACTACTACTACTACTACTACTACTACTACTATTAACTCCAAGTTTGCTAAACTGAGGAAGCAACACATGTTCAAGCATTGTCCCTCCACAAACCGCTTAGTGAGTGTGACAGTGTAGGCCAATGGATAACTGAGAAGGTGAGTGATATATGCCTAATGAAGCAAGAGGAAAGCTTACATTTAGTATTGATACAGTTATAAGTTAAATGATTTGATTTTGTGTGTAGGGAAGAAGAGGAGATATACAGTACCTAAAATGATAAGAGAAAGTTTTGTTGATGCTTATGCATAATAATAAAAAAAATTGAAAACAATAATCATCTCAATTGTTATGACTTATATCAATGTGTATCTTACTGCTCTATACAGTATGTCAAGTAGGATGTGCTTGGGTTGAGGGAGGTGGTCATCAGTGGCAATTGAATGTCGTATATGCTCTGAGAGTGATAGCTGTGTTTATTACAGTTTTTGTGGGACCCTCCAGGAATGATGGTATAGTGCTGTACTGTCACACTGGAAACAGAATTAGGGAACCGGATAATAACTGCTAGCAGTCACTATAAAACTGACATTATTTGACACAACACTGGTGTCCAGCTTGTCTTCAGTTGGTTAACATACAGATACAAGTTTCCATACTCAGAGTTGGACATCACTGTATAAATCAAAAACTAATGACATGATGATGACTAAATAGATGCAAAATTAATCATTGTAAGTGACTAAGGGACACAAGTTGCAAAACCTTGTGCTACTGTTAATGAAGAATCGAAATAATTTTCACAATAATGTGAAAATGTGCTGTGGAAACAGCATACATACAACAGTCTCCATATTGAAGGAGGTTGCGACTGACTGTCCACCATGACAGTATTGTGGAGGCGGTGTGATGGTGAATTATGGAAAACCGACACTCGACAATTACAGAGCTTGGTGATCCTTGATGTATGAAATTGATACTGAGCACTTGTTCTTGAAAGAAGTGTGCATCAGGCACGTGCCAAAATACATCATATAAGATCATGAAACTGAATGACATGGGAACACCACTGACACTTTGAGAGATGTACTGTGATGGTGGCAATAGGTTTCTCAATAAGCTTTTAACAGGAGATGTGATGTGGGTTACTCACTGTGTCCAAGAAACTCGGTACCAGTCAATGTGTTGGTGTCACAGTAGATAAATGGTCAGGACAAAGTTTTAGCAGATAGTATTGATGCGCTCAGTGTTCTGGGATAGGATGGGCATTGTGCACACTGACTTGATGCATAGAAGTGAAACATGTAATGCTGTCCATTATTGTGAAACAATGGATATTTCAATGAGCCACTGGATCTGAGAGGCAAGATGCTCAGTGCTTGTATGAAGTTGATCTGTGACAGTGCTCACTGACATACAATTTAGCACACAACATCTATTCTGGAGTAGTTCAGCAGGGAGTTGGTTTACCAACCTACTCACAGTCCTGATTTTACTCCCAGCCTATTTCATCTTTTCTTTCACCTCAAGAAGTTCCTGTCATTAGGTCAGCATTTTCACAATGAAGAAAGACCTCAACAAGTCTGAGATTCTGCTTCCATTCCCAGTCAGCAGGCTTCTACAACAAAGGATTAAAATTTTGTCCAGTGATATAATAGGTTTCTCACTTCTGGTGGCAGTTATGTTGAAAAATAGGTTTAGTAATTATTTATGTGTCACCATTTAAGATTTGGATATAATTATGTTTTAGTCTTCAAAAATGATGAATTTCATTTTCTGTAAGACTCATTTTTGGTACTAAGCAACAGATCTGTCTTGAACAAGGACACTTCTCATATACAGTTTACTTCACTTAAAACACTTTTTTTATTTGGTTTTCAGTTCTGTGTCAAAACTGTAATAACATTTGTCACATTACTGCAGTTTATAGTTTACATCCTAATATTTACAGTGAAAAGCAGTAAAGAATTTACTGTTAGCAGATCATTGACATTATGTGAGTTTTCTGACTTGTATGATTTGTTGGAAGTGAATGCGATTCTGTTGTATGCTTGTCACCTCAGTGAAAAATAACAGTAATCTGTATTAACTGAATGTGTATATCTTTGTACAGTTGAATCACTAATTGTTGCAACTGCGAGAGAAAGCGGAGGCAAATAGAGAGGAACTGAAATCTGACCATGAAATGCAGCAGTATCAAATGGAGTTGGGAGACCAAGCCCTAGATTGAGTACAATATGTGCAGTGTCCAGTTGAATGGCAGTTTGGGGATGCAGCTCATTGGCATTATGATGCTACAGGTGACAGTACAATATCTCTCTCTCTCTCTCTCTCTCTCTCTCTCTCTCTCTCTCTCTCTCTCTCTCTCTCTCTCTCTCACTCACACACACACACTCTCTGGTTCTAGCAATATAGGTTTCATCCTCAGAATTTTTCTTCTTATTTGATGTTTATAGATCTCTTTGTAATACAATATGATAAATGGCAAAAAGTTCAGGTTTGTTGATTCAACTAAATATATTGTGTTTAGAGTAAACAGAAGGCTACTTTAGAATAATGATTTAAAAATGTTTGTATGGAAGAGTGCTAAGGATGGTGTTCTACTGACAGAAGATTCAGTGAGCATAACAAATCCACTAGTAAAACTAGTCCCACTGTACTAGTTGATACTGTTCTAGAGCATTCTTGAGTGGTTTTGGTTAATTACCAGAGAGCACTGACAAATAACACACAGAGTTCAAAGAAGGGTAGCTCATTATGCATTACCTAGAATCAGTTGAGAAAGTGTCACAGTTAAGATTAGCAATTTCAGATGGGAATCATTGAAAAAAGAAAATTTTCACTGTGGTAAAAATCATTTCACAAAATTTCAAACAGCCAGTTTATCCTCTGAACAGCCAATTACAGGGTGTCCCACTCACACCTCCCTGATTTCAAAGGCCCAGGGGAAAAAACTACAGTAGATACTACAACGAAAAATGCACCAGATTGTAGAGCATCTTGGAAAATTTATTTATTTATCATTAGCACACCTCTACATGTGAACCATTTGCAGCATGAAGAATATAGAGTCAATATGCATTTTTGTACAAAGTTCTTTGTAACGTTTCCTCTGTTACTGTTGCAATTGAATTAGTGATATGATGTCGCAATGTAGAAATGTGACAACTTCAGTCACACACATGTGGTCTTTCACAAATCCCCACATGAAGAAATCAAGCAGCATAATGTCAGGTGAAAGTGGTGGCCAGACAATGAGTTCTGTGTCCGATCCAATGACTGGGAAATTTCCTTCCCAGGAACTTGTGAACA